>NC_080671.1:6989878-7197240 GCF_030247195.1 Topomyia yanbarensis
TGTTTTAAATAATGACGGAAATATATTAAATAGGCAGCTGATTTTCAATCACAAATCTACAAAAAGGAAAAAGAGAGAGAAAGCGAAATAGCAGGTAGAGGTGGGAATTGAAATAACAATAAACATGATAGGGAGCAAAAGCTGCAAAAGAGAGAAAAGGAATTGGAATAAAGGGAATAATGGAAAAGATATTTTTAAAAAACGACGAATGGAAAAACGGAAATATATTAAAATAGATAGGTGGATTGTTGAAAAAATAAAAAAAAGAAGAAAACAAATTAAAGGAACAAAATTCAACAAAAAAGAGAAAAGAAAACGGGTAGAAGTAATTGAAAAATGTAGAACCGAATGGAAAAATTGAATTATGAATAATCTGAATTTCAATTTAGAGAAAGCAAGGATGAAAGGAAATCCATAATTGAGTGACCGAAAATAAAAGTCGCAATGAAAGAACATGCTTCGTAAAACCCGTTTCAAAAATATAAGAATATAAAAACCGGATATAAGCTTCAAGCATAAAAATTGGATTGGGATTTTGCTTTGTATGAGTCGAATGAAAAACCTTCAGTAAAAAAATCGGAAAAATATATCCGATTCTTAAAAAGTAGTTTTTGTAAGCCGATTTTTAATCAAGATATCAAGATATACGGATGCTCCAAAGAGCGATTTATTTATTTTCAACCGATTTTTATACTGGAGGTTCATCTTCGCCGAATTTTACGGGTGATAACTTTTTAAGCGGTTCTTATGCTGAAGAATTTCTGTCCGATTTCTATGCTTGAAGTTTATTTCCGATTTTTATATTCTAATATGTTTGAAACGGGTTTTGCCAAGCATGTTCTATCCTTGCGACTTTTATTTTCGGCCGCTCAATTCAAGATAGGGAGATTTTGATTCATTTTCGGAATACATTTGGTAACTACATTCAAAATCGTGGGCCCAATTTTGCAATATGATTGGCTAAACAATTAAACTGGCACTAATTCACTCAGTATTGAATTCTTTGTTTTAAAATTTTTCATAAAAAAAATCTTTTGCCCCCTCTCTTGTATATAGAATCTTATTTCTAGTCTTAAGATAGCTGTAAAATTTTTCTCTTTTATAAAAAAATATTTCAACATTGTAACCTCCTTGTTTTAAAATATCCAAAATGTAAAAACAAAAGAATTTGGCACCGCCAAGCTAACGCATTTGTGCCTATCAAATAAACGAAATGAATAAAAAAAATCCACTCAGTGATTGGTTTGCTTTTTGAATACAAGTAATTAGCTCTTGACCACCATTAAGATTGGAAGGGATGTTCAGTTTCTTGAATAAATCTGTAATTTCTATGCAGTTTGAATTAAAGTTGTGCATCGCATCAAAGTAGCACAAAATGCGAAGATGTAAAGTGATTTTGAAAATGTAGTTTTACTCAAACCGCAAAATTTTCTGACCCTCCGGCTTCTGTTTCTCTATCTCTCTCTTGAACGCAGCAAAGGAATAAGCTTAAGAGATAAAATATAAACGTTAATCACAACTTATTAACTTATAGATGCTACCAGTCGCAACATTTTAGTCACTCTCCGTGATTGCCAACTATTGTCTCTCCTTCATTCATTAGCAGTCATATAAAACGGCTACAATGCTGCTGCTGATTGCAACATAATTTCATTGTGTGAACTTAGCCCAATAGCGATTGATTAGCTAATACGTGATTTAGCAGCATTCGATTTCGATTAAAAGAGAGGACAAATTCACAACAGTTAGTCTTATTGTTACTGTATTTGTTTTTTCATAGCAGCAAAGTAAAGCCGACGTTTTATTAGTTTTTGCTCTGTTTGTTGTTTATTGTACGATTGTTTTTCGGTTACACCGTTCTTAGAAAACTGAAATATTTTTTACTGAATTATTTAGAAACTTGTTTTTTGAGTAACAAGCTCTATTCTGGATTTTATCCGAGTTTCGTTTAACTGGTAATCACTAGAAATATTTTTTTTCGAGCGAGTAAAGGCGCTATAACCTAGGCTCATTAGCCAAGGCAAGGTGTAAATACCTTTGTCGCATCCCAAAGGACCAAAGGAGTGACATTAACCTTTTTAGCCTAGTCACTCCCATCGATTTATCATAACCCCTTTACACTGAAACGGTCGGTACGGTTGTCCTCGTTTCTTCCTCCTTCAAGATTCAAAATGATTCGTTAGTTAGATTATTCATTAAATGAATAATTTAATTGCCGTATAATTTTGAAACATCTTTAAACAAAACTCTGCACAGTAGGCCTGGCCGTTTTAATATTTGCGACATATTACACATAATATGCTTCAAATATCAATATTGACAAGAAAAACACTAAAGAATATCTGCAGTGTTTTCCAGGATGCTTTTCAATACTGGCTGTGTAAGGGTTAGAATAGAATAGAATAGAATAGAACTGGTAATCACTAGAAAGATTTTTCGTGGAGAAATTCAGTGCGTAGTGGTCTATGTAATGTTTTCTTCAGCATTCTTTCATCAAGTTGTTCAAACGAATTTGATAAGAGTCACATTCCTTCTATTTTTTAAAATTTCGGCTGGGAGGGGAAAAATAAGAACACGATATATAATTGAATAAACTGTTTCTGTTTGCTGTATTGCCCATTATCCTGGAAAATGCCAGTCTTAGCATTTTGCAATGTTCCACTATATCTCCTCGCTAAAAATATCATTGGTGCTTCAAATCTGTTGGAATCGGGAATTATATTTTTTCGGCCAGCATATGAGAGTTGTAAATACTCAAATTTTTCTGTAAATTCAATAAAACGCAGCCATTTTTGGCAGAAGAAAGAAATTCGTGAAAATTGATTTCTTAAGCCCCTTGTGAAACTAAGACCATACTTCGTTGAATTATTATTATTTCTTTAACGGGTGATTTCGGATCAGTTTCTAGTGGTTGGAAATAAATTGTAGATAATAATGTTGCTGGAACGTTGGAAGTACCACCTGTAGTCAAAAACGTGAACTAGTTGTAAGACCTATGATTTCAAGCAGATAATTTCATAACAACGTTTCTTAATCCCCTAGCGATTATTTTACTTTTGGTCGCAAATGAAAGGGGAAAGTAGATTCTTTTATATCCTGTAGTTGTAGTGATGCTTACTTATTTTTTCGAATAAAGTTTATTCACACCGTGTAGTTACCATGATACAAAATTTTGATTCCTCGAAATGCTCTGACTGATTTACCATAAATGTATTAGAAATTTCGCTGGAATTAATGTTCAGAATCCTTCGACTTCACAAAAAATTAGAAAAAACTAAATAATACTGATTGTTGCAAAGGTCGGTGTAATTTGTCCAACTAATAGCCACCCTGTGCAAGTTGATAACGAAAAATTCCTGACGGCTCAATAAAAATGAGAAGTGGCTATACTATGGAATCCGGTGACAGAGATATTTTAAAAGCGACGTCACCATAGGTCGGGAGTGGTCGAAGTGCGTATAACTACGTACATCATCACACCAATTCGGATGCTCTTCCGACTTGACACGAAGTAGCGGTGCGTCGGAGGACTGACGGACGGATGAATGCAAAACAGAGACCGTCGTACCTGTGTGTGAGTCGCAATCGGTTAGTCGACTGCACTTTGTTGCACATTAATACATAGAGGGCCCCGTTGAGCACGCGATGCATGTGTATGGTGTGATGGCGAGTGCATCTCTCCGGGTTTTTGTTTTATGATAGTTTTCTTCTCGCTACACCGACTATTGTTAGGGTTTCGGTCATATGCGACGCTAGAGCCCGCGCTACACCCCCGACCTTCAGTAACATCATGTCGAAAATCTCCGAACGGGTGGGGTTGTATGTTGTTTTGTCCGTCCATGATGAGGAGTCGCGAAATTTGCTGCAGTACACATATCGCGGCGTGTTTGCTACCACCTTCCAATCCAGGATGGGTCGTTCGTCGATTTCGGCTGCAGAAAAAGTAAACAGAACGAACGGTCACAGGCTGAGGGGGCGCATCTGTGAACCAGAAGCCGAGACTGAGATGACCCGTACCGAGACCGTCACGCAGCGATAGTCGTTCGGGTGTGTGTATCCATACTAGACAGCTCAACGGGGGATGTTATATTTTAAAATTTTGCGCTTGCCGTCGAATGCGTGTGCCCTGTCGGATGCATACTGAATGCATTTCTCGGTGTGGGGCGCGTGCAATGGCGGGAGGAAAGACAGACGGAAACGAAATCGATTGTGGTGATAGTTGGGGTTTAGGGAAATAGATTATTTCGCTGTTAGTTGTTTAAAATTTGTACATATTCAATTTAGCCCTGAACCGGAGGGTTCTTAGCTTAGCAGAGTTATAGTGCATTTGGTGAGATAATGGAGCTAATTAAATTAAATTCAGAGTCCAGGACTTGTCTTAAAAGTCTTCAAGAATTAGACAACTTATTTATCATTGAAAGTACGTTCAAAAGGAATTTACGGTTTCAATTGATTTAATTGGAATATGTCTAACGGGGTATATGTACACACGGAAAAAAATCCATTCATAAACTCCTGAAACATAGATCACAATTTTGTGAATTGATCGATTTACGAAAATCATGATCAAGTTATTATTATGAATAATGAATCTCGTATTCATGAAACTATTTGTGTTTCCAAAAAAACTAGTTCGCCCCGACTACATACAGGGCGTTACATTCGAATGTTTGGTTGAGCTAATGTGGTTGTTTCCTGGGCACGTTTAGTTTATCGTGTGACTCTGGTTCATAATTTTGTGATACACAGCCGACACTTAAACGATGTTCATGATTCCAGGAGCGTATTTCGTAATTTCTCATCACGTTACCGTTATGAGTTTTCTGTCAGAAAAGCGTGGTTTCTGTTCATGATTCAAGGATCTTAGTCGCAATTTTCGTAATTTTTGTTGACATCATCGTGATGTTTTAGTCACGAGTACAGTAATTCATGTTCATTTATTTCAGAATCGCGAATTATTTCATGGCTTTGTGAATAAAGTTTCGAGATTCGTGAAATAGTTCACGAATAACTATCCAGACTCCAAACGATTTTGGGAAATAATGTTCTTAAATCTATGAATGAAATTATCAGACTACCTTTGATTTTATGAATAATGTTCATAAAGTTGTGCACTAGTACAAGTACAGAAAATCGATTTCTCAATTACATGGCGGAAACCGTGACTGAAGTTCAAAAAACAAAAACAATTTTCTCCACTAATAAAAGCGTTCTGCGGGCGTTACTTAAATTGAGCATAATTATAAAACATGATTTTTGGCCATGGTCCTGTTTTCGTAAGCATCGCACGACTACCACGAACTTGATGACGCTGACACACTTAAAATAAACAATTGATCGTTAATTTAAGTGAATCGGCGTGAGTTCAATGTTCTTTTCATGTTGACATATTTTTAAATGCTAAGTTAGAAGTTTTTAATTAGAAAGGGATGTGTCGGAAACTTATTTAGGTACATGGAGAGGATGAAGGGAATGTGGGCGTGAGGGCAGAGCCGTGGAGCGAAGGTGGGGGAGTGTAAAAGGAAGGGAATGTCAATGGGGTAGCAAGACTCAACTGCATATTATACCTTTCATTTGACACTAGGTTAGTGAAAATTAATTTAGTCATCACCGAAGAACCGATGTGACTTTAGTTCTGCGATATGCCTGGAACCCGGGACTTCTGAAAATATCGTTAGTGGACAATGTATTTAAAGAATCTTTAAGTGATCTATATCTGTAAATTGAAGTCGAAGTGCTTCACTTCAATAGACTTGAGCCTCTAAGGTACTAGGATTGTATGTAATTCTTATGTGACCGCAGTAACCAATCTGGAACTCCAGAACCACTTGAGTATTATATCTTTCATTTGGAATCAAGTTTGTAAAAATCGGTCAAAATTCACTGAGAAATAGGTGTGATCAGTGCTGAGCTCCATCACGGTACTGATGGTAAACCTACTAGACAAAAGAGAATAAAACGGTTAATAGTCAAAACAGTAACAAATTCCTATTGAGTTACGGTTCTCACTCCAATGAGTTGACAACAATAAGGCGGTTCTCTTCTGAATCTCTCATTCATTGGAATCATTACTGAGAGGAATGCAAACTGGCCATCATTTTATTTACGGTCATCTTATTACAAACAACAATCTAGTATTAACAAACAGGCAGTTTCACACAAATAGCTTTGTACAACAGAAACAGAAAGGTGGAGGAAAATCAACAAAGCGCCTGCCTGAATACAATACACTGATAATATTTCGTTTCCAACACAAAATAAATGTACTCAATCTGTCTATCACTTCAATACGTTCTCTCTCCCCCTCCTCTCTCTCTCGCACGGCTGCTGTGAGAAATAGTTAACTAAAATACTATGAGAGGAAAATGGAAATGAAATAACGGTCATTTTTCTGGTGATTTAATATTTACCGTCACAATTCAAAGACCATCGTGAGATTGCACAGCACTGGGTGCGATATCAACTTAGGAACTTGAAATGTTCCCCGTCATAGGTGGCCAATGGGGTCAAAGCTACTTTGATTGGATATTAATAACCTAGACTGGAGAATTCAAGTAATGTTGCATCATATTTATTATGTATTGCATCATTTGGAAATCATGGTAGTTTATATAGGAATTTGCTGTGTGACACGCTCTTCAACCCTGTAACTCTGGAACCGGAAGTCCAATCAACTAAAAATTCAATAGAAACTTATGGGAGCGTTATTTGAAACTAATTTTGTGCAAATCAGTACGGCCATCATTGAGAAACTTTGGTGAGTTTAAATGGCACACAACGGCAAGAAATTAGAAAGAACTGATCGCTGAGCATTAACGATGACGACATGGACGTGTAAGTCTATGAGAAAGAGCTACACGCATGTAACGCTAGACAACCCAGATTTTTTGAAAACTCGCTCGGCTCGCCCCTGAGTTGATTCTTAGTCCCACCAGGACTCTGCTCTAAATATGAACCTAATCGGACGAGTCTACCTACCGGATTAACGTGTTTGGAGTTTGTAAGGGACTTTTCGACAATTTACATGTAGAAAGCCCACTAACTTGAATGTTCACCGCTAGATGAACAGTTTCATTGAATACAACTTTTCCGAAGACCGCAAATCAATCCATGTTTCTTAGAAGTTATTATACTATTGTTGAAGTGATGTATGAGTTAGTTTTGCATAAGGTCTAACAGCACGTAGTAATAAATTAGTAGTTGAATCCCACGAACTTTGTTTTTTTAGAAATAATAGTAGCTGAATAGTGTGATTAGATGATTTTTAGTATCAGTCATCTTTTAACTAGAAAATTTTAGTTCTACATTCCACTACATAGGGGTCGCTAACAACTTTTCAACATACAGAGATAGAAATTAGGAATCTTCTCCAAAGTAGTAGAACAAATTTTTTGTGTTCATATTCTATCTCTCTTTATCCTGTCTTTATTTCAATTTAGTTTTTGAAAAAAAAAATATTTTTAGCCGCGTTTTTTTTTATCGTTGTACAGGGCGTGTTGAGAGAGCAGGATTGAGCTGGAGGATTACCGAAGCAATTTTTGCAAAACATTATCCAATCAATCAAAAGTTCGTTTAAGAGAGAGAGAGAGAGAGAGAGAGAACTGCTTGAGCTTCTCGTTTCAAGTAATATTTCGAACAGTCTAATAGTGGTGTTAGCAGCTTCCAAGTTGCATTAAAGCTTAAGGTTCAACTGAGAACGCTTCAATAAGCGGCTATCTTTGAAAACGAAAAAAAAACAGTTTTTTCTTACACAGTTGGGAAAAACCTTCATGAAATAGGCATTACTGATTCATTTTCATGAAAATTTTTGCAACGGTGAGTTTTCCAAGATGGCCACTTTTCCAAGCTTTCTCAGTTTAACCTTAAACATCATGAAAGTTAGCTACGAACTTAATGTGTACTTTTATGTAGGGGAACCCGGGGCTATTCGGGCCTATGTAAGCAAAATCGCCCTTTATGTGGATAGATGTCAAAAAATTTACCGGGTTAAGGTCCCAACTGTTAGTTTGAAACCTCAGCTACATTTTGGTGCCATAAAATATCATTTGCTCCACTCCATGGCAGTGTTAGGCGACGATTTGCAAAGCTTTACGTTTTTTCATCCTTTTACAATGTAGGGGTAATTCGAACCTCCCCACGAGGCAATTCAGGCCGTCAATTTTTTTATTGTTTTACAATGGAATTGTGTTTATTTATGAAATATTTATTAGAGAAACTCCTTAACTAACTAAATTGCTTTACAAAAACTTAATCTGGTTAGTCACAGCTGTCAATAATGTATTTGCATTGCTGTGGTGTGTGCAATCGTCTGCGTAGTCGCAAGCCGCTGAATAATGGTTGATGGAATAGGGGGTCCGAATAGTCCCGTATGCCCATTTCGTAGAAAACTGGCGAACGTCTTTATAATATCTGTGTTTTCACCCAAACAAGAATCATTCCATAAAATAGGAGCCCAAAGCTTTCAACAACACTTACTTGTTATTTTTTCCACTTTTAATGGTTGTTTTAATCACGGTTTTACCATTATAATGATTTTTGTTTTGAGGATTGTAAATAAATGAAACACGTGGTATCTCCTTTCTAAATGAACCAAAGAATAAAATTCAGCTGTTAAAATTAATGTGTTAGAATAGCGGTTCCACGAATATATACGACAGTCAGAAAGTCTTACGATTTTCTGAGAAATCGAGGGCGTCCGGGTTACCCCCACTGTCTTAATAGTCCCGGGTCCCCCTATAATATAATCTTTTGGTTACTTGTCTGGTTTTCGTTCCGTCGAAACGACACACGGATCAAAACACTTTGCGCACAAAATACGAAAACTGGTCAAAGATCACCCTGCTAAAGCAGGAGTGATCTTCTGCGAGCCATTAATGCCCCAGCTTTTTCGCCATCTACTCGGGTAGTCATCGGCGGTGAATCTACTCTACTCCGATTGAGAGTTCCTCTGCGGCGGAATTTCTCCGATACCGATGCCCGCTGCATGAGCCATTTATCTTCCAATTATGTCGCGATCTACTCAGATAGGCCTCGATGGTGAACCTTTCCGTTTAGCTTCTGGTTCGCTGACACGTCATTCGATTCCCGGCAGTGTAACTAGCCTGCTCATGGGTTTCCCGGTGTGGTGTCGAAGTCGGTCCGGTGATTTCGTCTGGAGTGTGGTGTCCGGTACACTTGCGCCTCGCCACTTCCGGTGCATCATTTGCTTAACACTCGGTATACCAAGGGGGTAAAAGTTACGCGGACTACCAAGGGGACCAAAAAATGGGAACGCTTATTTTGATTGGTCATATCTCAGCTGTTACCTGATCAATTTTAAATTTGTCTTCACCAATAGAAAAGTATGTCTTTTATAAACACATTGCGCTGAAAAAATAGAATAATGCGGTTGTTTATCGTAAGTTATAGTGAAAAGAGTAAAACAAAGTCAGAGAAGAAAAATGGGAACGCTACTTTGACTGGCCATATCTTAGTTGTTTGTTCACCGATTTCAAAATTTTCTTCACCATTGGACACGTATACTATTTACAAAAACAGTGATGAAAATGTAATGGAAAACAAATTTGTATATTCGAAGTAATTTAAAAACAATATTTGAAAGTCAGTACAGACAAAATGAGCTTTTCAGTTCAAATAATCGTATCTGAGTCGTTTGTCAACCATTTTTAATTTTTCTTACACCAATTGGCTCTCAAACGTAAAACTTTTTCGCTCGATGCGCCAACTAGATTTCATTTTTGGTACTAGTTAAATGATGATGAAAACATTTTCTTGCATTGATGATATAGGATGGTTGTTCTATTTTAACTGTTTTAAAATAAATATCACATAGTTTCACAAAAAGCTTGATTACAGGTGATAAGAAAACACTCGTTCTTTCGTTTGACACCAAAACATTCAGTTGAATTCAATATTTTATTGCGAATTATTGAGATCCGGAATTATTTTTGAAATGTTGAGGTTAGGTTGGTTGTTTTAGATATGGAAAATGTTTATCTAGAAATTGGATTTATCAGTGGATAACCTCGACTGCCAACTCTTTAATCCAGCGATTTTTGCCCACCATCGTGTTTTATATCCAAATTTCAATCTCTGAATTTCATTTTAGTATAAATTGAAACCGGAAGAACACATTTTTAGTGAAGTAACAAGAAATTTACCATCTGGATATTTTTCAGAGTTAGGAAACATATTTTCGTCATCAATGTTATTTTTCATTAGAAGAAATAGCATTTAATTATAATATTGATTGCATTTAAAAAATTCAAAATTTACTTTCCAATGTGTTTTGACAGATGAAAATAAAAACATCATCATTGCACTTCCGTGCTCTCTGGCGGTCGACATCTAGCGTTAGATCACGAATAAAATTCTTAGAGCTTCTAGATTTGTAATGTATGCAATAGATAGTAGATTGTCAAAAAATACTGTACTTTTTCGAGGTTTTAGGCCCCATGGTTTTCACAATACACGCGGCTGGTTAAAATTTTACCCGCCTTGTTTAGTTTTACGGATTGAAATGTAACATGTTCACTCAATATTTTTTCAAATCACATATGGATACTATTATATCAAACTGTTCGCACAAGCGTGGAGAAATTAAACATTGTATGTAAGTTACAAAATAATGGTGTGTAGTTAGTTCAGTAAATACGAAGAAGTTTAGAATTTTTAAAATATTTGTAATATAACTTTAAATTTAAAGCGATGACCTATAGTTTTTTATACACCAATCGATTGTAATTGATGGCGGCTACAATTCCTGAAAGAACAAATTCTTATATTTTCTCAAAAAATAGAGAAAAGTACGTAGAATAACAGAAATTTCATTTCATTGGCAAATAACTTGAAATTCAAAGCGATGACTTCTACTTCTTTATACAACAGAGCCGATATAATTTGTACAAAGGCTCCGTTAATCGCGTTCTACGTATTTTCATTGCGATTCGTTATGAGGACGTCTGTCGAGTGTCTTTCGTTAATCATATTTGTTTATATTCGTTTGACGTTAGCCCTAATCGACGATTTTATTCGGATGTTGAATCCACTTGAAGAACGTCAAAAAAAGATCAGAAATGTCTCATGGGATGGCCAATTACGAAGCAAATCCCGGATGGTATATGGCGGTACGAGGAAAACGTGATATCAAACAATGCATAATATATTAACGAGTGAATGTAGTTTTCCAAACAACAATAATATTGTCAGATGTCAAAAACTTATTTTTCCCCTCATTTTTTCAGCGACTGTGGAGGAAGGGAGGCGGTGAAATATTTTTTAGAAAAAATCGTGTTAATTTTTTTAAACATTGTGTGGATGTTATACTGCAATTACCTGCATTGTTCGCTGACCCGTTTAGAATGTAAGGTCTACAACTCACTAAATTTTCATGTTGACGGTGTAACGCTGCTTACTGGTTCCATTGGTTGGTTCTCTGCGCAATTCTACTTATTTTGGTCAATCACCAATTATACGATCAGCATGTTCAGACTCAGTTGGGAAGCGCGACACACATAAATCTTCTAATTTGCACTGAAGCTTAAATAACAAAGTGTATGCAAGGCTGTTAATCGAGAAGGAGCTATCTCGATTTCACACGTTCGAGCACTTTATGATCCAATTATTCAGTTCTCACCTTTCCCTCAACCAAGATAAGACACTTAACACGTTCAAGTAGTAATATTCCACTACGGATTTTACACACCGCGAACAAAAACATTGAAATGACTCTATCTTTCTACATATTACCGTCTACCGTGGGATAGACGAAATATGCATTTCTTATATCAGACCAGTGGTCCCAACTTTTCCCCTATTTCTATTTGTCCTTCTAAGGCTGTGAACCATTTGGTGAAATTTTTAATTTTTAGTTAAAATCTGACACTTCGAAAGTTATTTGCAAAATAACCCTACTCCTGAGCATGGTTAAAATTGACAGAGCGATAGTTAAATTTGACAGCTCGATGGTTAAAATTTTGCCCATGATGCAGAATAAAAAGGTGGAAACATTTTCTGTACCTAATTGAGGTTGTCAATATTTTTCAAAACAAAATTAAGGGATACGGATGGAAACGATAACGTGTTAAGATTTGTTTGGGTTATTTCATGATGTGGCTGTTTACTTTTCGAGGCTATGACTGTCATACTTAATGTAATAAGAAAAAAACCGATTTAATCCACCTAGCAGTGAGATGAGACATTTCCTACACATTTCGCTATTGGATTAGTTTGCAGAACTCACGAGAAGTAGGAATCCAACTAGAGGTGGGATGAAAACAGTTTCTAGTCTTGCACGAATAAAATCTCGAATGAACTGAATAAATTATAGAAATCAACAAAACGACCGAAATAAAAAAGTGAAGCAAGAAATGAAGCAATAGGTTTTTAAATTCATAAAATGAGTAGAAAAATTAATGGAAATCAAAACTATAATATACACGAATCAAATTAGATTAGGTTATTACATAAAAATTAAGATTATATTTGGAAATAGTTATAAGATTAATAGAATAAATTGACTCATACTAACAAATTGAATGAAATAAAACGAATGACTGAACATGAAATGCATAAAATTAAAAACATGAATCAAATGAATCAAATGAATCAAATGAATCAAATGAATCGAATGAATCAAATGAATCAAATGAATCAAATGAATTAAATGAATTAAATGAATTAAATCAATCAAATGAATCAAATGAATCAAATGAATCAAATGAATCAAATGAATCAAATGAATCAATTGAATCAAATGAATCAAATGAATCAAATGAATCAAATGAATCAAATGAATCAAATGAATCAAATGAATCAAATGAATCAAATGAATCAAATGAATCAAATGAATCAAATGAATCAAATGAATCATATGAATCAAATGAATCAAATGAATCAAATGAATCAAATGAATCAAATGAATCAAATGAATCAAATGAATCAAATGAATCAAATGAATCAAATGAATCAAATGAATCCTATGAATCAAATAAATCAAATGAATCAAATGAATCATATGAATCAAATGAATCAAATGAATCAAATGAATCAAATGAATCAAATGAATCAAATGAATCAAATGAATCAAATGAATCAAATGAATCAAATGAATCAAATGAATCAAATGAATCAAATGAATCAAATGAATCAAATGAATCAAATGAATCAAATGAATCAAATGAATCAAATGAATCAAATGAATCATATGAATCAAATGAATCATATGAATCAAATGAATCAAATGAATCATATGAATCAAATGAATCACATGAATCAAATTAATCAAATGAATTAAATGAATCAAATTTATTTAATTCGTCCAGTGAATACAATGAATCAAATTATGAAATGAATCAAATGAATAAAGTTAAATAAAGTTAACAAAATGAATAAAGTAAAAAATAAATGAAATGCATAAATAAAACAAACGAATCAAATAAACAAAATGAGCTGAAGTGATAAAATGAATAAAAAGAAGAAAATGAGCAGAATTAAATGCATTGAATGGTAAAAGGTTATAAATTAATATAAAGAAATAAATTGAATCAAATAAATTATTTGGATGAAATGATTAAAACTGAAAAAGTATTCAGATTATTAAAATGATTAAACTGAAAAAAATGAATAAACTGGGAAAAATTAATAAAATGCATACAATGAAAACAATGAATGATATGAGTAAAATGCAAAAAAAGAATAAACTGATCAGAGTGAATCCAAAGAATGAAACGAATGAAATAAGTAAAATGAACGCAGATGAACAAAACGAATAAAAAGATGCGGAATGAAATAATTAATTAAAATGGTCATATATTTGAAGCCAAAAACATTTTTGAATTAAGAAAATGAATAAACCGGATTGTACGAATTTAAGAACCATTGCATCAGAAAGTTTTGAAATGTTTTTGAAAATCCCATCTTCTGAGAAAAGGCTAATAAATATGCAATGGACTTTCTAGGGCTTCCATCTTTTTTTGGTTTTATTCTTTTTGATTTCATGCTTCTTTACTTGACGAATTCGAAGTTTACTTTTTGGCCCCATATTCCCGACAAAAAGATTTATGTACAGAATAGAATTTATTGGTCCATGTGACCTTGTCTCATTTTACTATATTCAATTGCGCGTTAAAATACGCGCAATTGAATATAGTAAAATGAGGCAAGGTCACATGTGCTTTCAAGCCCCTTAAACAGAGAACGACAGGGAGAATGCGATTCGTGAATGAGACAGGTAGACATTTCAAAGTTTTTATTTGCATTGAAGTAAATAGTGTGAAATGTCTAGGCTATGTCGATAGCATAAAAGCCGTGCATTCAGTTGATTGCAATGCAGTCTCTTTCCATTCATCCTTATAGCTTTCATATTGTTTCGTTCGGAATTCTCGTGCAGGAAATATGGATAAATAGTCCTATACAGACCAATACTGTGAAAAAGAAATGGTTCAAACTACTCAGTATATCCAAATATGGACGACGATAAGTTAGAAGACACATCCCCCATCGAGAGTGGGTACTTTGGGAGACTTCTTTTCCTGGATCTAATTTGTGGATATTTTTGGTCTTTGATCCGTTATTTTTCATGAAAGTTCGTACCAATACAACGAATGTGCAGCTGATACAACTCATGGTTCATTCGCCTGCGCAACGTTCCGTCTTCCATCTGCACACCACCATAGATGGTACGCAACACCTTTCGTTCGTAAACTCCAAAGGCGCGTTGGTCCTCCACGAGCATAGTCCAGGTCTCGTGGCCGTAGAGGACCACCGATCTATATTGTTATGATATATTGATTCTTACATTCTTATATTGATTCTTACATTCTTATCATAATTTAAGTAGTAATTTTTGCGCCATAACCAGTATAACCTAAATCTTGCAAAAGAGCTAAATTTTCGCTAGATTTTTGGGCTTCAAACATACAGTTGCTTACGGTGACGCCACAAGTATAATCATATTAGAAATCTTTTATCTCACTACTAGGTGAATTACTTGTTGACCTGTGTATTGATATACCATCCAACAATTACCTCATGATTGAACGCAATGCCTAATCCAAGGAATAAATACTAGAACTCACTGTTGCTTTATCAGCACATTATTTTGTCTTTGAAGTGAACATATATATTGATTTTTGAGAAATAGTTCATTTATTATAAAGGTAATTCACAAAATGTTCTCAACATCGAATTCCTTGAATCACGTAGTTGTGTTTTCATATCCCGATATTCAAAATCGGTTTAGTTTTGCCCCTAAAACACTAGTAAAGCAATACTCTGTATGAAACAATCTCATTTTTAATTAGTGGAAATTGGTAAGCGAGGACTAAAAATACAAAATGTTTAATATCTCCGCCGCTCGTACACGGATTTAGACAATCTATAGCTTGTTAGAAAGGTATTTTTACAAGCTTTCTATTTATGTGCATTTATGTGCATTTGTGGGACAATATTGTATTGTTCGAAAGTTATTTGCAAAAAACCTGATGTGTTTTGACAAAATTGCCCATATCTCAGAAAGTAAACAACATATCGAAAATCAAAAATAATAGTGTCAAATGGCAACGTTAGGCCTTTCATTTGAAACTAATTTCATTAAGATCGGTTCAGCCATTGCTGAGATAATTACATGACATTTTGTACATACATACATACACACATACACACACACATACAGACATTGTCTCAATTTGTCGAGCTGAGTCGATTGGTATATGAGACTCGGCCCTCCGGGCCTCGGAAAAAGTTTTCAAAGTTTGAGCGAATCCTATACATTTCTTTTGTAAGAAATGTAAAAACTAATTTTAAAATATCGATAAATGTTCACACCTCTACCAGCTTGTGGTCATCGCAGCTGTCAATTCTAAATAACTATCCATATGTCAATTTTTGAAATGCTTCGCTCTCTCGGTTAAATTTTTCCATTCAAGAGAAAATAACATTCGAACTGTCAAATTTTAACTAAAGGTTAAAAAAATCGCCAAATGATTCACAGCCCAAATATCATTTGAGTTGTTCCCGAGAATGCGGTCAAATCAAGCGAACCCCAGTTAGTGCTGGCAGTGGTGCAAATTTTCATTTTCAAATGCCAACTTTCAGCTCAATCAAACCCAACCATGATTCAAATTCAAAGCCTCCCTTAATCATTCACTTTCAAGTTGGCGGGTTTTTCATAACCAAACCATACGTTTTCATTTCAAATTGATGCTTTTTCATTCACCAACCAAAGTTGTCATCTTCTCTGTAGAGGCCAGCTTAGGTTAAATGTTGACATATCTTGTGTTTTAAAGTTTACATGAACAGTAAGAAGTATGTTCAGAATAGTTTTGATTGAAAAATCTGGTCAATATCCCAGTACAGAGATATTCACAGGGTCAATGAAATCGAGAATGAATGGAAAATGATTGAACAGCCCGGCTGTTTGAATGAATGATGCAAACGAAAAACTGCGAATTGAACATTTCAATTTCAAAACAACCTGGCGAAAATTTGCAGCACTGTACACTCTTTGCTTGAAAACTTTTCTTATATAATCTAATCAACTTTAGAATCACTGGAAACTGCCTCGTCCAAGAGAAAGCCCTAATTGTTCAGTTTTAGAGTATCGAGAACTTGATCTAAAATCAATACTAACATAATAACGTTTCTATTTTCATCATGATCTATAATTGGTTATTAACGATCTAAACCACTAATTTGGACATAGCAGCGACTGAAACAATGCTGCCAGATATTGGATATGAACTTCACTCACCGACTGTCTATGTATGGATAACGAGTGATAATAGTCCCCATTATGATGTCCCGGCAGCACATTCCCTGCCGATGAACGAGAAAAACTTTTACCTCCACCCTACTCGGTACGATATGGCCAGTTCATCAACATCATTACCGTAAGCATGCTAATCGGATCCTCCGAAACAGCTGACCCAACACCAGAGTGCAGACAAGCGTAACGATGCGTCCGTCGTATTTTTCATCAGTCGAACGCGGAAAGGGGTTCCGCAACTGACCGGGGTTTGGGGACATTAGGTTAAAACTTTTCTGCACACCCTCGCTAGCAGACGAACACGTCACCACGGAAGGTCACCTAAAGGTTTAGCCCAAAAAGGAACAGTGACCCTGCGGAGTATCGATTCATTCCAACGTCTAGCCGTCATCAAGCAAGAGGCCATTTTTCGGAGGGGAAGCAGAAACCGTTTAAAAATTAGACCTAACCTGTTTATTATACACCATTCAAAACACTGCGCCCAGCTGCCGAGGGAATTAATGCCCATCCTGCCGGTCAAATGGACAAAAATTAAATTGGCGTTACCGACCTTACTTAACACGTTTTCGGTAACCCCTTTTTGTTAAAGTACCAAAAAGGACAGCGAATGAAGCTCGGATGAAAACCGTTAGGTACGGTCAGTTATACAAATCATATCCAAATGTTTGCGCGGCCGAGAAATATTTTTACAAAATTAGGAACCGAAATTGGCACAGCTTGGAGAATCTCCAGTGTGAATAATGTAGTTTGCAGCAACCACGCAAGCGTTTGTAAATAGTAAAATAAATAACATAACAAAAAATCTTTGCAACTATATCGCAAACGAACACATCGCAGCAGGCCTACGAGAATGCATTTTTATTACCATACTCATAGGCAAAAAATGCATTTCATGCGAAAGGCAATAATAAAAATAATGAATAATAAAAATAGCGCGAAAAAACAGTGCAGTGCAACCGTGGTCGACCCGCGAGCAGTGGGAAAGAGACCGAACGGTAAGAAAGTGTTCTGCCCGTGACGCTGACGGTTTGAGAAAAAGTGCAGGAGTCTGGAAAGAAGCGTCTAGTTTTGCAATTTCATGCAGAAGTGTAGGTATACCTAGAAAGATACGACACAGATAAGCAGATTTATCACCTGTGTATGCATTGCCGCGATGAATTGAATTAATATTTTGAGTGATTTTAAATTTTTTGTAGATATCCTTCTCATTAGTGAGTTTGCTTTTAAGTTTATTCACCGCTTTCTCGGGGTAGAAGATCACAGTAGCAAGGGGAAAATGCCTCCTATTGCTGATTGATTTGGTTCACGCAGTACGCGAGTATTTTCCTATTTTGTGTTTCGCTGTACGCTCTAAGCGTGTTTTGTGGCCGGTTCGGGCAAATTTTGAAAGCTGATAATACTAGTTGAGATTCTACTAAAATAATTAATATATTGGGAGGATCAATATTTTGGCAATATTTTTAACTATAAAACAGTTTTTTCCTAGTTTATTAGATTTCAAAATAGGGATCTTTAATTTGGAAAAAGTGTAGGATGACCCTACAAAAACTACGAGAAATGATTCTCATCATTCAGCATCTATTTAGAGAATTGTTAGTTTTTATTTTGAAAGTACCTGCTTTGCAAAATCGACTAATGAATTAGGAGAATTTTCACATCAACAACAGTACTAACCTACCCACACAATCAAATAATAGGCCCTAAACATTTCGAATGCGACAATTTATTTGAACCAATAGTTCCATGTCTGTTGATCTGTGAATGTAGTGCAAATTTTGTATATCGCTATTGCGGGCTGGTGCAGGGACAGAAGAAGATACGACGCACGGATAGATAAACAAATGATGTGTATGTGCAACGGCGATGCAGCTCAACAGAAACAACACCCGCCAAGCTAGATAAATTTGCTCGAGGTCAGGAAAAAAAAGTTTACGCATTACGATATTATCTATTTTAAAGGTTTGATCGTGGATTTTTGTCGTACAACATCTATAGCATCCAAACACATCTTGATGGAATTATGACTACTTTGCCAAATTCACTTGCATATAATCGATGAAGATTCACATGCTTCGGAAGTTGAATGAGAGTGGAGAGAGATCGAGGAAGTTCGGACCACATATCGGATGAACGACCATGAGAGTTGGTGGAATGTATTGTTGTAAAAATTGTTATCAATTGTTATTTGAAATTAATTGTAATTGTAATTAATTTGATTAACGATTTTAGATACTGAGCATTTGTCGCTTATCAGGCCCATAGCCAGGATTTTGTTGCGGGAGGGGCTTAAAAAACTTTGCATAAAGCTTTCAATTGTGACGGCTTGATATAGTCACTAGAAACTAAATAAAATTTTGAAGAACTTTCTTAATGAAATCAATTTCAAATCTAAGACAATCCTAAAAATATGTTCATTGTCACAAGAAAGGCTTACTCTCGTTACAACAATGGATATTCTAGAGTTCACAGTATTTATGCGCTAACCGAATATGACAATCCTTGACGGTGTTGGAAAGTTACAACATTTTAGTCGCTTTTCGTGGTAGGCTACTGATGTCCGTTCACTGTATCGTCACGTCGTTTTTAAACTTACATAGACATTAATTGGAAACCATCGAAAGCGACAGAAATGCTGCTACTGGTTGCAACATTAAGTTTATTATTATTAATTGACTAATATGTGGTTTAGCATCAATTGTCATCCGTTGAAAAGTAAGGATGAAATCACAACATTCAAGTTCATGTTAATAGAAATACTATTGCATTAAAATGACGCGAAAGCAAAAACTGTCTTCTCGACTATATTGTCATCAGCTAATGGATATGTTTTTGTCTAGCACGCTTGAATGAGATGCCTGATGTTTCTACTAACCTATTACAGAAATTCAATTTGCTTATGCTTTAACTAACTTTATTCTGGCCAATTTATAACATAATATCTTAGTTTTGTTAGACACAACCACTAGCGATAAAGTGCTCATTTTGGAACAGTTTTTGAGCTCATTTTTCTATAAAACTTCTGCATGTTTATTATATATTTCGTTTATTTGATTTGGTTCAATGCATTAGCTAAATGAAGCATTGTGTCTTTAATATATTTCCATGATGTAAACAATGATAATGATAAAACGTGAATGGTTGTCCTACAGATCTCGTGCGAACGACTAGCGATTACGCGTGGAGAACTATTTACTAGGCTGGGAAATATTTGTTCTAGCCAAAAGTATTGTGGTGGTTGTTCATTTCTATCTCGTACACTTCCTTATCATCATAGTTGTTACTGCCATGTCCATGTTCGCGAATTTCTGATTTCATCTTTGTTTCGTGCTCTTACGGGTCACGAGTGTCGACTTCCTCAATGATGGTGCTGACTGTTGATTTTGAGATACTAGACGCAGTTTTGCCGTCAATATTATCCGAACAGCAGCAAAGATTTGGCAAATGTTTATTTTTCAGGTAATGGTATTGGAGACTATGGATGTGCAAAGATATAATGTGTATAATGATACTATCGTATTGTGTTTACGTGCAGGGTCAGGTAGGAGGAAATGGGTCGGTCCACCTAGATTCTCACCACAAAAACACCATTTAATATATAGGGAATTACTTCGGAGATGTGTGCTTAATAATGAATTTCATTTTTTTCCAAATGTGACAGGAATCTTTTAATAGCCACGGTGCAAGTAAGTGGTATCAGATCTCATCGTCTATATATATTAAAATCAACCACGTGTTACAAGTTGTTATGCAAAATGACTGGTTTCGCCTGGGATAATTTGTTAAATGGCATCAGCACTGAACGCCTGACATGGTAAAACTCGTGGTTCGCAAGCATAATCTTCATATTCACCTTCAGCAAATATTTCACATCACGAATGCTCGATCTTATGCGAAAAGACCGGAAGTCAATAGCCTCCGTATTTGGCTGGAGTACCACTTCTTGCTTCATTCGAATCATTCGACAGATCCCCACAGCAAGAATAAAAGTAACAGTTTCTTTTGTTCTTCCGACGAGTCACACAATATGAAGGGAACTGTTTTAGCACACTCAGCATACTGAGTAGATATCTTACCGCTGTCTTCGAAATAGCAATCTTCCTCACAATTCTCGCATTAATTTGTTGAAACCAAACAAGGTACAAATTTTTTAAGAGTCACCGAAAAACATGTTGTTTCTTAAATTTATTTTTGAAATTTTTTTTTTTTTGCATCATATTGTGTTTGTTTTTCATTAGTTGCACACAGAAATAGGCTATTGAATTGGTGATTTCTCACCAGTGAGACCACCCTAAGCCCCCTAACCAAATTTCTGGCTACGCCACTGAAAAGAAGAGCTACTTTCATTGTTGGCAACAAAGTACTTCCACTGCCTTTGTGTATCAGAAGGAGGGGGAAGAGAGTGGAATCTTTCCTTTTGGCATTGACATTGAGTCTACAGAGACGGAGTCGAAACCCAATTTCCTGGATTTATATAGTTTTGTTTTATGTCCTTTACGCATGAAATGGTTTCACACCAATTTCCTCCTTAGGGTGGAATACAGCATATGAGCAACACTTCGCATAGTATGAAAACCGGAGCTACATTTTCACAATGCGTATTAATAAAATAAATGATAAATTTCACAAATTTTCGCTTGCCGATTACCCATAGCAATTATTACATACTGGTGCTACTGACACAATTACTAACTAAATTCCCCTTTTCATAGAAACTTGTCGGGATGCTGAGAAATCCTCGGTCTCTAGTAGCAACATGTATCGGACTAACATTTCTTCCTTCCCTAGTAGATCTACATTCGGAAGTGGTCGGCGTCAATATTGATCAGCATGCAGGTATCAATGTAGATTACACAATGCCCAAACTTATTGCTTCCAAATATTTTTTCATCTCATCTGGTCCTGGTCAAATACGGAATACCAACACAACACTGGTGATCTGTTATGATTATGCTTATGCTTAAATCTGTTGTTAAACTGTGATCGATAACTGCTCTGCTATCTAATAATGGTTCTAAGCCACTATTTAACAATTCGACTAACAATGAGTAATGTAGTTGAATAATCTATGAAATGTTCAGTTTTTCATCTAACTGCGAACTGTTTTCACGTGTTAGCGCTTGTCATTACCCCCTCGTTTACTCCTCCCGAATCTTATATAGCATCGACTTGAACCGATTTTTCGCAAAATATAATCCGGCCGCACAGACGAAAAAACGTACCAACAAGATTCATATTGCGGTAGGAACGCAATCCAAAGAAGAAAAAAAAACAGCTCCTAGTCTTTATGTGTTTAGAAAACGCTCGATGCTATAGTTGCAGTTTCATAAGTTCTCAACTGTCTGCAAAGAGTGTCGGCCGATGGTAGTGGTGTAAGGTAAGGCGTACACGTACGGTACATACTCTGGCAATGGAATATCCATCCAGTGCACCGCGAACTGGTGGCGGTGCGGTGGTTTGGCTGCGTCAAAGTGCTAACTTTCCCGAACGGACGCCCGGGATTTGTTGTTTTTTTTCGAGAGATTTATTTTTTATTATTTTTCGCTTCACTATAATAACGGAGAAAGGGCGTTGGCGAGAAAGAGAGAGGTGATTGAGTGCAATTCTTTTCTCCTTATGCAGCGCGAATTTGCGTTCTTTCCGCGTGCAGCGAACGACTGCGAGTCTCTCCGGCTAGTTTCTATACTCGTTTTTTCCATCAATTTTTATTAAATTTAAACAGTTTTTCTTGTTTTGTTTATTTGCATACGCTATAGCGATCGTAGTCGTACGGGTATAAACGGGCGATTGCACTGCGGTTGTGTATTTGCTTGCACTATTTACAATAATGCATTTTTCTTGCCCCGTCGGCGGTGTGGTTTTTGCATCAACCAGCTATAGCACGACCCATCGGTAAACAGCGTCTAAACCTGCACCGAAAGAAAGTGGAAGCGAAATTGCCTTTTTTAGATATTATTGAGGAGATACGCGCAACTAGGTTAGACAGCTAGTCATATAGATGTTCATATATGGAGCAGATGAAATTGGCAAAATTACCCTGATCGTCTAAATACTAAAATAGGTTCGGTTTTTGAAACTTCTTCTGGTTAGCTTGATTTTTGAAGAAAATCTGTTCTTATGTATATTATTCTTATGTATATTGAAGTCGACGAAATGAAAAGCAGTCTGCCTTCTCTTTGTATAACATTTTATGCTAGTACCGTCTATTGTTGAAGTACCATAGAAAGGGGTAATAAAAAATCGGGTCAATTTTCATGGTAAAGAGAGACAAGCCTGTCTTTGATATCTTGGTAAACTTGAGCGATTCGTAGTAACTTTGCCTTAGCTCGACTCCTACCAGCAGAAGACAAAAGATTAATCCGCATCCTTGCTCTCATTTGACCACTATGGCTCTAAATTTTCATAACTTTCCCTACTTAGTAATCTCTAGCTAATTGTATGTCGTTAAAAAGTAAAAAAAAACAAAAACTGATTACATACTAGTCGAACAGAAAAATGGAAAAAGCCTGTCACGATTTTCTTAATATATATTCACGTGATATTTTATTCATGAGCTTACTTTCGAATTCATGTGGATTGATGTGACTCATGTTCATGCTAGAGGCAGTTTTATCGTTATATTCGTGATTTCATCTCGCCTTTTCGTGATTTGTTATGTTTTGGTTACTATCGGATTTTTTACTCAGAATAACGTGACAATATTAATTGGATTATAAAGTGTGACTGATTCGCGGTATCTTGTTCTATGAACCATATGACGAACACGATTTTTTATTCACTTCGTTTAATTGATAAGACACGTTTGCGTTAGCTTGAAGGCGCCATTTTTTTGTTTTGCATTTTGAATTTCCTAATACTAGGGGATTAAACATTTATTTATATTTTTTTTATAACGATACTCAAGAAATTTTACAGCTAACTTAAGAGGGGATATTTAATATAACAATCGACTAAAACTGGAAAGGATAGGGGAGGGACAAATAAGTTTTGGGAAAATATTCAGAAGAGGGAGGGTGGTGAATTCTTACATCTGGGTACATAGACAGGGGAGAGAGGGTGGACAGCGGTGACAAAGGGAAAAACTTTCAGTTTCCGGCCACGAAAATTTTACTTTTTTAATCATACTGTCGCTGTCGCAGAATAATGTTTAGAGGAAAAGGTGAGAGGACCACCAGCCGTGAATTAGGCATGCGGTCAGCTGTTGTATTGCTTCGGATGTGTATAAGTGATATGGTCAATTTTTGCTACATCACATACGTCTAAGAGATGGTAACAGATGATTTTCGATAGTAATTATTCAGATATACCAGGGATTAGTTTCAAATATAGAAGGATTGCAGTGTACGACTTGTTGCCAAATGAACTGTACCTCCTAAGAGCAGGCCTCTTACAACTAGAGGGCTGTAAGAGGCCTGTTTTAAGAGGTACAATTCATTTGGCAACAACAAATTGGTGGTTTAATCAGGGGTATTTTTGAGCTTTTTGTCTTTTCAGTAGAGCATTTTATTAATGTTTAAAGATAGGTGTAAACCGTTAATGTACATGATGTTTCTAAGACTAACACAAATCCAAACCATAGTTGAAATCATTGTTATGTTGGATGGCTAAAATGATAAAGATAATATCAATATAACTACACAAATCGATTAATACAATATATAACAAATTAGAAGCATTTTACTGCAATTATTATGACAGGGTACATTCGCAATAATGTACAGGTGAGAATGGTGAGGAGGTAAGAGAATTGAGTCGTCCAATCTGTTAAATATTTAAATAATTATGAGTATATGATACAATAATCAGATCATCATTGGAAAAGCGGAGAAATCATCTGAGCACCCTTTGAAACATGTTGGATGGGGAGAATGGGAATGCCAGCTTCTTATTCATAACAATGTGAATCATTGCATAACAAGAAGCGGGCTCATCTAAAAAGGATTTTGTCATTGATAGTTGAACTTTTATATTGCCTGTGGAATGCGCGTAAGTGTATCTGCTTACGGGTCCACTCATTTCCCTTTTGAACCTTAATACAATGACAGGCTGAATATGACGAGTTTGTGACGCTGGAACAAATTATTCTAGAGAGACTGTCCTTTGCATTGGTTGTTTTCTTGCTACAATGGATGGTAGATCATAGCATCATCATCATCATCAGCGCCGTTTTCATTTTCTGGCCAGACATCACACTGATTCTTATTAAATGAATATCGATGTTCGACGTCCTAATGGTTTTCTTATATCTACTGTTGGTATCTATTATTCGCCGCTCGCAGCTGGACGTGTCATGAAACAGTGCATGGAACAAAAATTATTTCACGAATAATACTCGAAATTTTGTGAAAATTTCATGACTATGTTGCATGAAAGTGAAAGTGTTTAGCGATATCTTCGATATCTGAAAAACGCAATACATTATGCTCGAACCAGTTCACGAATCCATGAAAAACATTTCATGATTTTGTGAACTTTTTAGTGAGCACCAATGGTCCGTCGTGACTGTTATACTAGGAATCATGGACCAGTTTACGTATACATAGATAATATTTTATGATTTCGTGAGCTTTTTTACGAGCACTAATGGTATGTCGTGACTATTATACTAAGAATCATGAACCATGATTGTGTAAACTATTTCACGAGTACGAATGGTCAGTCGTAACTATTATACCAGGATTTCTGAATTAGTTCACTAATACTTAAATAATATTTGATGATTTTGTGAACTATTTCGCGAGTATGAATAATGAATGGTGACTAATATATTAGGAATCATGAATTATTTCATGAGGATTGAATGAATTCTTGAATAAAACTCCGAGTTTCGTGAACTAGTTCACGAGAAAATTGGTACCTAAATCTATGAATAAAATAATGAGTCAACCTTTGGTTTTATGAATACTGTTCATAAAGTTGTGAAGCTGTTCACGAACAGAAAACCGATTACGTAAGCACCATGTGGGCGTTACTGGAGGGAAATTGAACATAATTATAAAACACATGATTTTTCACTATGCTACACGGAAAAAAATCAGTTCATAAATTCATGAACAAAAGGTCACGATTTCGTTAACTGAACGATTTACGAAAACCGTGACCAAGTTCCTGAAATTTTGAATAATAAACCTCGTATTCATGAAACTATTTGTGTTTTCTAAAAACCAGTTCCCCCCGAATATATACATGGCGTTACATTAGAATGTTTGGCTGGGTTTGGTATTGTTTCCTGGACATGTTTAGTTTTTGTTGTGATTCTTGTTCATGATTTGGGAATACACAGGAGACAGCCAAACGTTGTTCATGATTTCAAGAGCTTATTCGCGATTCTTGTGGTTTCTTATGACGTTAGCAGGATTAAAGTTCATGATTTCAAGATCTTAGTCGCGATGTTCGTAATTTCCATTCACGTTATTGTGATATTTTAGTCATGAGTAGAGTGATTCATGTTCAAGATTTCAGGATCTTTGTCACGATTTTAAATATTTTTGTCACGAGTTGTGTGATTTAAATTCATGATTTCAGGATCTTAGTCGCGATTTTTGTAACTTCTGTTCATGTTATCGTGATATTTTAGTCATGAATAGATCAATTCAGGTTCATGATTTCAGGATCTTGGTCACGATTTTAGATATTTTTGTCACTAGTTGTGTGATTTGTGTTCATGATTTCAGGATCTTAGTCACGATTTTCGTAATCTCTGTTCATGTTATCATGATATTTTATTTTAGAGCTTACTTTCAAAGAGTAATGTAACTAATGTTCATAAAATCAGCAGTTTTATCATGGTTTTCGTAAATTCTCTTCGTCTTATCGTGATCTACTACTTTTTGGTTACTAATGGGTTTTTTACTCGGAATAACGTGAAAATATGAACTGGATCATTATAATAAGACTCATTCGCGATATCTGGTTATGTGAGCTATATCACGCACACTATTTTGGGTTTTCAGTAAACTTCGTTTTCTGTCCGGACATCACAATGAACCTTATCAAATAAATAACGATGTTCGAGGTTCTAATAGCTTTTTTATATCTACTGCTCGTGCCTATTACTGGTCGCTAGCATATCTATTATTGGGTATTTCATAAAAAAGTGCATGGAACAAAAATGATTCCACGAACAATACTCCAACTTTTGTGATAAAGTTCATGTAAACATTTCATTACCATGCTGCATGGAATTGTAAATGATTAGGGATATCTTCTAAATATCACAAGCACGCAAATAGATACTAGATAGATCGTAAATCATGTACTAGGAATCATGAACCAGTTCACGAATACATGAATATTGTTTTATGATTTCGTGAACTTTTTCACGAAAACGAATGATAAGTTGTGACTATTAAACTTGGTATCATGAAACAGTTCACAAATACATGAATAATATTTCATAATTTCGTGAACTATTTCCCGAGCGCGGATATTGGATCGTAACTAATATATTAGGAATCATGAACCAGTTCACGAATACATGAACAATATTTCATGATTTCGTGAACTATTTCATGAGTACAGATATTGGATCGTGACTAGTATGTTAGGAATCATGAATAAGTTCACCAATTCATGAATAATATTTTATGATTTCGTGAACTATTTCACGAAAACGAATGTTAAGTTGTGACATTATACTAGGTATCATGAACCGGTTCACGAATACATGAATAATATTTCATGATGTCGTGAACTATTTTACGAGCATGGATGTTGGATCGTAACTAATATATTAGGAATAATGAACCAGTTCACGAATGCATGAATAATATTTGATGATTTTGTGAACCATTTCACGAGCACGGATATTGGATCGTAACTAATATATTAGGAATTAGGATTGAATGGATTTATGAAAGAAATTCCGAATTTCGTGAAATAGTTTACGAAAAAATAGCCAGAATATTTTGATTTTGTGAACTATTGTTCCTATAACTATAATAAAATCATGAATCAACCTTTGGTTTTATGCCAAATGTTCATAAAGTTGTGAACTAGTTCTCGGCGGAAGCCGTGACTGAAGTTTACAAAACAAAATCAAATATTTCCACCAATGAAAGCGTTATGCGGGCGTTACTGAAGGGAAATTGAACATAATTATAAAAGCCATGATTTTTGGTCATGGTCCTGTTTTCGTATCGTAAAAATGTGATTGTTCCAGAATTCATGGCGCTTTATTCACGATTTTGGGAACAATTTTTTCCGTGTATATTTCTCCTTAGTGGAGAAAGATTTTGATAAAAACCATTTTTTCTCCATTAAGGAAAAAATTGTTTACAACCATCTTTGCGCGTGATGACTAAATTAGTTATGGAATTTGCGTTTCGACTTCATCTCACCAGAATGCGACACTAACTTAGTGACAGGACCCAGCTAGCACTAGAATGAGGACATCATTGGTTGCATTTTTCTTCATATTGTGTTTGGCCTCTACCAGAATCTTTGTACTGTGTGATGATTGAAAATTCTAGCAGTTTACAATCAAAATTGGGTTTGATTTGTGATTCCCATCCCGATCCCTAAATTGCCTTGTTCAATTATACACGTATAAGTATTTTATAGGTAGAAACAACACATAGATGCTTTTGAAAATACTGAAATTTCAGACCGTAAGGTGCTGCGGATATCAGAGAGATAATCGTCAGAGTTGAAAATTTTATTTTACAACTATGCCCTCAGGAAAAAAGTTAGAAAAATGATCGTTCCAACTTGTGGAGTTTTATCAGAAACTAATTAAAACTCGAAACGCGAAGGTTTATCTCCGCTCATTTTCAAAGATACTTCGCTGCCCAGCCAGCTGCTACACTGTTGTCTGCAGAAAGCTTTCCCCATTTCGAAAACCCCCGTCAATACCGATTTCCTTCTGCACCAAAACTCACACACGCTACCTGTTTTCACATTCCGTGCATAAATGTATGCACTTTCGCAAGAAATCAGATTTAAATTCAAATTTGCTCAATCCCATTCACCCTTGAAGAAATCCAGTTTCTTCGGTCGGTCCAGACTCCAATCCAATGCTAACTTTCCTTGAGGACAGTGATGCAAAAACGAAGGGTGGTAAAATCTCCAAGACACAACCACCCAAGAAAGTGCTCTTGCTTATCTACAATCGTTTCAACCTTCACCTCCGCATTCCATTTGGTTCCTCTCGTGCAGTTCGGTCTTATTTTATATTTGCATAAGAAAACCCAAACCAATTTGGATTGGCATCCACCGTCCTCCCCATATATCTGGTTCACCATATACATACATATGCTTATGCATTGTCTATGTACTGTGCAGACAATTGCTCTCCTGTGTTCTATGCATTGTCGCTTTTTCTTTGGTGCTACGTCCAGTCGTTCCATTCGAACCAAAAACCCCACCTAACCGTTTCCTCAACAAATCCTGGGCACCTTGCATAAAAGATAAGACGAGCACACACATGAAATGTCTAAGAAAGTTTCAAGACATAACACATTTCGGTCCACGTACAGCACACACGGTTGACATACTGAGTGAGAAATGGGGGGGTGGCATGAGCATGAAAAAGCTTTATACCTACCAACTTCCTCGAACTCGGTACCAAACCACTGATAACCCGCGTTCCATATCAGCCTCAGAAAAGCGGACACACAAGAACACAACACACAAAATGTCTTGAGCAACATTAACCATTCTCTTTCTCGTGTGCAACACCCCTAGAAGCCCACAAAGTACCACCCACTGGACATCCGAGAAATGGAGCCTGTTTATGTACTGGAGAATATTATCACATGCGTTTTGCCTGTGTCTACCGGGTTTAGCTTTCTTCTTGCGGCAGGATGTTATTTGCCATTTGTTCAAGACGTTCGGTTGCTTCTTGAGCTGCTTCGGTGGGCGCCTGGTTGCCAGCAATAAATCGTATATTTCTTTCGATTAAAAAAAACATGTTACATCTTTGAGGGTTCATAAAAATTATGGTTGCGATTTAAAATGAGACCTTTTTTCAGAAATCGTGTGGAAGACCATAAAAACCTTTACCAACACTGCCAATTAGTGTAGGCACTGCTCACATCGAGCACTGACTGCCTTCCTAATGGGTCGAAGAAAACTCACCCCACCGATTTCGAGAGACGAAGTGAAAACAATCCTCCCAAGTGGTCTGCTAGCTGGTGTTTTAAACACATGTGGCTTCGCTTCAACCGGGCGGGGCGGGGGTGTGGTGCGAGCCTCCCACTCTGTTAGTGCAGGTGTAGTAAGAGTGAGAGGTGTGGCATCAGAAAGGGTAACAGTTGCTATTTGCGCTTACATTCGAAGTGACATTTCTCTTTCTTCCCGTCGCACCGAAGCCAAAAGCCACTGAAGATTCTACAGGTCCACTGATTGTCGGAATAATGCACACAGGACACATACTATCGAGGTTCGAAAACGGTGCCATGATTGCTAATGTGTACGATGAAAAAGTTTTCCGATGATTTCCCTCACCCATAGCAGCTATGCATTTAAATGTGTGCGGCAGTGACAACACATGTGTGCATCTTGAGGGTCACATATACATTCGTATCGAGTAGCAGGACGATGTATAGCTGTAACTGAATGAAGGAAAACTTTTACGATGATGATGATGATGATGACGAACATGATTCAAGTTTGAACAGTGAAAGTACTGAATTTGACTTCTGCTGCTAGTGTCGTATCCCCCTTTTCTTTCTGTTCGCTCAACAAGGAAGATGCTACCAATGCAATGTGGCGTTTGCATCGAGAAAATATAAAAAAGTTGCATCCCATATCAGAATGAATCGGTGTTACTTTTATTTATTGAAATGGTGATTGAGAAGTTTCTGATTGTACTTTATTTAACATAGGGTGATGAGCCTATTTTCACCATACTAAGCAAGGTGCCTCACTGATTCGGTAATTTCTTGCCTTACTATCAATGGAATGCGTAAAAATTGACATCAACCGCTTTGCTTCGTTGTTAAGTAGAATTCTCGTGTTTGAGCACAATGAAAACTCGAATCGAATGCCCCTATTGTTGCGCTACCATTTGACTAATGCGTTGAACAAAGATGGTAGACACTGCTCTAACCAACGGCTTCAAATGGGTAGGGTGAAAATAGAAATATGGCGCAAATAGGCTCATCACCCTATGTGACATTCAACATTCATAATATGCTTTTTATTCTTCCAAGAAGGATTGACTGCATTGGAATCTTTCTCAGAGGAGGCCAAAGTAATCAATTTGGTTAGATGTTGAATTGGGTATCAAAATGTTTTCGTAATCTAACATTCTTCAAGTTACCCCCTTTTCCATCTTAAAAGCGTGACGCATTTTATGGATACCCTGGAAAAAAATTGAGTTATGAGTAATTATGGATAATAAAGCCCGTATTCATGAAATTATTTGTGTTTTCAAAAGCTAGTTTGCACAAAAAGTGGATGGCGTTACATTTCAATATTTGGTTGGGTTACTGTGGTTGTTCCCTGGACATATTTTTTTGGTATTGGATTTTTCTGGCAAGTATGATTTATGTTCACGATTTCAGAATCTTTTTTGATATTTTGGTCATGAGCAGGGGGAACTTGGCCAATTCGGACCTAATAAGGATTTATGAGCTATAGAACTGGAACATTCGGTTTTTCGCGATCGCGTTTCAGATTGGAAATAAGGAAAAAGGTCTGAATTGGATCAACCCATATTCTATTATTCACACACCGATTAAACGAAAACAGATGATAGCCCAAATCTAAATATTTAATAAAAGATATAACCCAGCTGATCAAAAATCACGATAATGTACTTGATTTAATTAACTGTTGTTGCCAAAAAAATCTTGTTTTTCGGCTTACACATTTTTCGAAAAAAGCGCTACGAAACAATATTCGCCTCTAGCGCATAGCTGAGACCCAGCTGGCCAGCAGTCCGAATTGGGCCACTGCCCCCTATTGATATTTTTTCATGATTTCAGCAACTCATTCTCATTTTTTTGTAGATTATATGCACGTTGTCGTTATATTCTATTCATAAAAGTGTGACTTATTCACAATATCTTGCTTTGTTAACTATATCACGAATATGAATTGTGGCTCTGTAATATATTTTTGGTGCTCAGCGCACTTTTCGTTTTCTGCCCGAACAAAATAAATAGCAATGTTTGAGGTCCTAGTAGTGTCCTTATATCGGCTACTTGCTTCTACTACTAGTCGCCAGAAGCTGGACATAACAAAACATATTTCATGAAAAAAAAAATTGCGTGAAATATATGAAATAGAAAAGATCAAGGATATCTTCTAAATATCACAAAGAGATCATGAATCATGTACTAGGAATCATGAACCAGTCCACAAATCCATAAATAATATTTGATGGTTTTATGAACTATTTCACGAGCACGAATGGCCAGCCGTGAATATTATACTAGGAATCATGAACCGGTTAACGAAAACGTGAACAAAAGTTCACGGGCACGCATGGTCAGGAGTGACTATTGGATTCCGAATCATGAACCAGTTCACGTTTCTATGAACAAGATTTCATGATTTTGTGAACTATTCCACGCGCACGAATGGTGACTTGTGGCTAATATCCATGGAATCATGAACCAGTTCCTGAATACATGAATATTTTATGAGCTATTTCATGAGCACGGATATTGAATCGTGACTAATATATTAGGTATCATGAACACAATGATTGAATGGATTCATGAATAATATTCTGAGTTTCGTGAAATGGCTCAAAATATATGTTTTGAATTTGTGATTTTTTTTTTGAATTTGTGAACTAATTCTCAACCACGAAATCTAAATCATTTCCAATATGTTATAAATCATGAATCAGCTCACGTCGAATAGTTGTACTCAGAATAATGTTCCTAAATCTTTTATTAATGCTCATAATGTTGTGAACTGCAGAACATAAAATAACCTCGATATAAACACACATGATTTTCGTTAATGGTCCGGTTCTCGTGAAGTAAAAACGTTATTGTCCCAGAATTCATTCCAGTAAACCATCAATCGCATAACTAATTAGAAAAATATTCGTTATGATGTCTACAAAAATTCGAAACTTAGTCTGCAGAAATTGATTTGTAATCGTATATTACTAGAAACATGATTTAAAAACAATATTTGATTCAGAATCGGATTGATGTTCATGCTCATGGAATAATGCTCGATCGTAGTTGGTCGTAGAGCACTGACAACCTTTATTCATATAGGTACAAATATCCAAATAATTCAAAATCGTATTTTTGTTCACATTAGATCGTATTTTACTTCGATCGATGTCGGATGAAAAACATAGTAAAGTCATTGTTGTCGTTCCTATGTGTGTGAATAGTCAGTAAGCAACATAAACATATGTCCGATTTCGATATACATTACAATGACTACAAAAAGTTAGATTCGGCTTAATATATCACAACATATGGTTTTCTTATATCTTATATGTTTTCTTATATGATTTTGCGAAATCACTTACGACTTATCTCATATCTTTGATATGATTACGAAATATTGCCACCCTTATAATAATTAAAATAATTCTGTGTAAGTCCTGCACAATAATTCGAACGTCGCAAGTTCGAATCCCATCTTAATATCAAGATCTCCATGGTCGGTTGGCATCGGTTCACATCCGGTATCCATTTTTCTCTCCAGACCCCGCTTTTTACGAATTTTGTTATGCTGGAGATGATTGAAGTGCTCAATTACTGTTTTTATAATTTGTTCTTCTTTATCGACTAATCAGAGTTAATCGTATATCGTGTTCCGGAATCGTATACTAGTTATGGATATCGTATATAATCTGCGAATGTTTCGTATATCCAATCGTAAATACATTCTCTTCCGTGATAGAAATTATCGCACGAAGCTTGTATATTGTTGACAGAAATCGTCAATTTCGCATATGCCGATTTTGTGCATTTTATGCGACTTTTTTGCTGGTATATACACATGTATTATTCAGTTGCAACTGGGATATACCATCAAAAAGGCTGGATGGGATGGAACTTTTTTCACGATTTTGGAAACAATTTTTTCCGTGTAGAAGCTGAATAAAATTTTGAAAAAAATAGTGGAAACAATTCCAAAACAGGATAACAAAAAACCAGAAATCCTAAACTTATGTTCTCTGTGTCAGAAAAGCCTACCTCTACGATTTCGAATTTGATTATTTGTAATTTTCAAATCAATTTACTCAAGTTACAATTCATAGTCACGAGGCTAACCGAATGAAACAATCCCCGCTGGGGCTAGAAAATGTTATTCTTCACGTTTACAAGCTGCAGTTAGCGTTAAATCAGAATAAGTATAAAATATCGAGAGTATAGTTTCTCTTTGAGCGTCTTGGTGGAATGCTGAAAAACAAAAAAAATATAAAAAGAAGAAAAGTTTATCTTTTAATTCCATCACCATTTTTTTTATCAAGAGTATGTTCGAACGAAGAGAATGTCAAAATTAGCTGTAAATCTTTTTATCTGACAGGCGATTTGTTGATGCCGAGAAACGGCTCAATTTCTTTTCTTGATCTGGCGTTTTTCATCAGAGCGACCGAAAATAAAAGTCGCAAGAACAGAACATGATTCGTAAAATCCGTTTCAAATATATTAGAATATAAACATCGGACTGGGACATTCCTTTGTAAGAGTGGGATAAAAAACCTTCAGTAAAAAACCGGAAAAAAATATCTGATTCTTACAAAGTAGTTTTTATTAACCGAATTTTAATCTTGTACATCAAGATATACGGGGTGCTCCTACGAGCGATATATTTATTTTTGAACGATTTTTATACTGGAGGTTCATCCCTGCTAGGTTTTACGGGTGAGAACTTTTTAAGCGATTCTTATGCTGAAGGATTTCTGTCCGATTTTTATGCTTGAAGTTTATTTCCGATATTTATATTCTAATATGTTTGAAACGGGTTTTGCGAAGCATGTTCTATTCTAGCGACTTTTATTTTCGGTCGCTCATCTATTATAAATTCTGTGGCATCACGCTAGATCAATTTTGATATTTACAATTTAAACGAAACTACATGCAAGTCAGACTCTGGCATGGCGGATTTCATAAGTCACTCGTCGGGTGTTCGAACCCCAACCAGGAAGATTTTTTAGCAATCTGCAGAATCATAACACTAGCCCTGCAATTGTCCAATCCATTAAGAATCGGCTATGGAGTTTGTCGAAACAGAATGTTAAATTCCGCTACGGTAGATTGTACCAAGGCTTTGCTTTGCTTTTTTACATTTAAGACTTCTGTGGATTTTCACGCAATATGCTCGGCAATATTGACTATTTTATCTATTTAAATATTCGGATTCTTTCACAGATTCTAAATTTTAAACGAAAAAAAAAATATATTTTTCCAGTTCAGAAGAATGTCTAGATCCCTGAAACAATGGCAAAAGACAGACCAGTAATTTTTATAGTCGTTAACATACAAACGCTCGTGCCTTTCGCGATGATACACGCGATTGTATAGTTCCTACGTCCGCACATCTGAACCGTACACTCTATGTCACATTCAGAATCACCTTCCGCATACACACGACCACATTAGAACTCACATTTAGGCTATTATACGCACAAAGTCGCACGCAATATTTACAGGTATTCGTCTGACAACCGGGGGAGGTACATTTTAAACACAAAGCTTGTCATTTTGAAGAAAGTCTTGGTACCGCGTTGTCTATCTTCAAGGCACCATAGTCTTGTCTTTCAGGTTAAGAATGTATGAAACCGGTAGCCCTCGTTGCTCATAAAGGGGAAAATTATTTCTGTTAGTAAAACATTCTTATTGATAGCTTCTCCATAATCCACATTCATTGAAAAATATTCTTTTTCATGTTTAAAACGATAAACATTTGATTGTTGAGCGCTAGTGATGGAGAAACGCGCATAAGTTATAAAAAAGGCATAATTTCACGAATTAATTTTTTTTTGTTGAAGCAAAATGTCAATCATTTTAAAAACTATTATATTTTTGAAGAGTTTAGTTAAATGTATTTTGAATTGAATTGACATTTTGAATCATATTTTATGAAATTATAGTTTCTGCATAAAATCTTAATGACTTTGGAAGGATTGAAAACATTTTCAGAGATTTATGCAGGTTTAACTAAAAACCTGGTCAAGTCTCTCCATGTTCCCCTATATACGGGGACCTTGGTTCTTACGTTGTCGTATTCGACGTCGAAGCATGAAGCGTTCTGCCTCGACTAAACTTCTGAATGTAATCAGTACACAATTACGCGTGTGATGCAGCTGTACATGGTACATTTCTGTGAGACCAAGCTCCTTATTTATTTTTGGCAAATGTTCTATCATTCGCACTGTACGAGATTACCAGTTAGTTCAAAGTAAGCTGACCAACTGTGCCTTGAAAAAATCCGTTAAAAATTGCACAGAAAGTCACATGAAAACCACATAAAATGCCTTTAGTGTGCATAAAATCGGATTGAATATGAGTGAGTGTTATTCGCACTTGGAGTTCTACTGTTAGTGTTCTGATTAGTTTCCTGCTAGCTTTTTAATAGGCATAGCAGTGCGAATTTATTAAACCAACTTGTAAATAGTTTGCCATTAAGGTTATTGCAAATAGTTTGCCGTTAAGGTCTGAACAATCCAGCAAAATGTTTTCTATTTCAAAATATTTATGTGAAGCATGCAGAAAGGTTCCTAGAAAGAAGATGGTAGAAAATGAAATATTTTTGACATCATTTACCCATTATTGTTTTCTATTTATCAAGAGAAATCAATGATCCCAGGTTTACGATAAAAACGACAACATTGTTCAATTCCTTCTAATCCCTGTAACTCCTTGTACTTTCCGTAACATTTTCCTTAAAAAAATACGCTTGCAGTCATGTCAGCAAAATCAAATCGCACGCATCACAACCCCCACCACAGTTCGATGAGTGGACGGAGCCTATTTCAATAAATGATGCTAAGAAGACTCGTATGAAGAAACAGCAAAAGGAGGCTTAACCAAATACAGGCACATAAATCTTGCAAATGGCTTTTATGATGGAAGTAAAATCGCCATAAACTTTAAGTGAACATACTTCGCCACCCGCCTTTATCGAAGTTTGGGTGGCATCCCCGGACTGCTCCAAGTTTCTCATTTTCAACGCCCCGAGTTTGGTCCAGTCATTATATACACAATTATTTTGGTTGAGTGAGCCTTAGCCAACCACCACCCCCTTCCTCGTTAGCAACACACCGACTCACACCGCTCGAGGGGTGGTCCTTTGTGATGATACACCACCCCGACTCAGTCTCTGCTTCTGCGACTCTACGCCTGTTTTTGCGTGCCAGCTTATAGATGTTCCCTCTGGCAAAGCAGGCGTCTTGATTCCTGACTACCCTTTCTTAGCTCATCATCGTCATCGTCACTATCATTGAAGGCACAGTCACTACCACCTCCTCCATCATCATCATCATCATCATCGTTACAGGAGCCCAGTTGGAGCTGGGGTTGGGTGTCCGCTTTAACGGTTTCAGCTTCAATCATAGATTGTCTTCCCGGAGGCGGCATATTTCATCATCTTTCTCATTATCTGTACCAGACAGTTCAAGTGGAATACCCATATTTGTCAGTGTAACCTGTCAGCCTTATATCAACACCTTCGTGTGGGCAGAGATTGGAGTTAAAAATTGTATTATAAAGAAATAGATTTTTAATTTACAGTTTTCCGTTTATAGTTTGTTGCTCCTGGGTAGTTGGCCCCTATTTATCCCGTTTGTGATCGAAGAGAGTAGAATGGATGAATAGAAATGTCCTACTAATTTTTACCAAAGGTAGATCGTGATCGACTGGCTGCTATAAATTAGTTGATAGTGTTTGTGATCATTCATTATATCATATATATATATATATATATATATATATATATATATATATATATATATATATATATATATATATATATATATATATATATATATATATATATATATATATATATATATATATATATATATATATATATATATATATATATATATATATATATATATATATATATATATATATATATATATATATATATATATATATATATATATATATATATATATATATATATATATATATATATATATATATATATATATATATATATATATATATATATATATATATATATATATATGATATATACAATTGTTATAATAAACTGTTGAATAAAGCATTTCCAAGCAAAATGACCCTTAGAGTTAAATCCTCTATAATAAACAGCATCATCCTCATCAATTATGCATTTAATTGTACACTGGATTTACTTGGCAAATGGGAAAAATAAGAGAAAACTACAGGAAGAACAACAAGGAGTGAAACCGATTAGGAGAAGCTATTTTTTAGGTTAGAACAACTTACGGTTTATTTCAACTTTAATTTTAGTCAGATTGTAGGTTTATATTTTTTCTATTATTTAAGACGTTGAGCAGGGATTGCAATATTTTACGAACGTAAAATGGAACATTAACGGAGTAAGATCAGAAACTGGAATCTTATCAGGTTCATTCAGATGGGGCATCCGAAAAACCTGCCACCCACCAAAGAAAGCAACATTGCGTCGAAGCAGATCATCGATTTTGCTACTCGGCGATTAGTACCGAGAATCAGTCGTTCTAGCAAACCCAAGCAGTAGCAGGTCCCGTCTTCGCCGGCCAGCCATCGGTAAGATATGAAGCATTTTTTAATATTGGGAGCCATAGTACTCAAGGAAGAGTAATTAGGTAAAGGAAGATAGTTTAAGAAATCGTGGAATAGGGCCATATTAGCAGGTTTAGACTTCCTCGATGAATTAATTCCTTGTCTCCTACCGCAGGATTCAGGATATTTTAGCATATTTATTAAATGCAAATCGCATGATTCTGCGGTATGCCCGGACAAGCGAAAAGTTACTTAGCAGCAGGGTGGACATCGATGACAGAGAAAAGAAGATCGTGAAGCTTCCAAGGGGCAGGCATTCTGATTGCCTTGTACGCAGCTTACCTGGGTTCGATTCTCAACCCCGCACAAATGACCATAAAATTTCAGCCTTATTTGCTACGAAAGGTCAACGACAGTCTCGGAATGCTAATACAGAATGCAAAAACAGGTTAGTGGACAGAGCGATGTGGATGAAGCGAATAATGTAGTAGCAGCCTGGTGCGAGTCGACACCACAAAGGTAGTACTGTGTATGTCTAAGAACAAGAAATATAGAAGAGAGGGCTAAATTAGTATATTGATTGTTTTTAGACGAATAGGGAATATCGCAGTTCGTCATTGCATCTCGAACCGACGCACGCCCAGACAAGATGCTCGATGTCGTGATATACATCACCACAAACGCATTGACCGCTCTCCAAAACATGATCTGGGATATTACACGATGAAATCTCGACTCACTCAGCTTATTCTCCGAAGTAACTTGAATGAAACGGCGATATTTTCATTGCGGTCGATTTCGCGGAATTTACTGGAACACATATTTGGGATCATTTGCAGGTGTATGTCATCCACGAATCTCGTTCTTCATAGATACGTCGAGAAAAACAATTGAATCAAAAGTACGTAAGAAATAAACACGGCTGGGTTTATATGAAAAAGAACTTATGCTTAGTCATAAATCGAGTCTGAGAATTACACTCGACAAGCCTTTCGAAATATTCAATCACCAACGGGTTCGAGATATCGCATCGGTTAAGCAATCGATATGAGAGGTTCGTGAATCGATTTTTCCGAAGAACGTCCGCCAGCACTTCGAGACTCAATACACGAACTAAATCCGTTCATAAATTCATGAAAAACGATCACGATTTTGTGAACTGAACGATTTTCGAAAATCGTTATCAAGTTATTGAATTTAATAATAACAAACCTAGTATTCATGAAACTATTTGTATTTCTAAAAACAGTTCACGCCGAATATATACATGCAATTGCATTACATTCAGATGTCTGGTTGAGTTTCTGTGATTTTTACCTGAATATATTTAGTTTTCGTTATGATTTAGGTTTATAATTCAGGAATACACAGCCGACAGTTAAACGAGGTTCATGATTCCATGAGTTTATTAGTGATATTCGTAATTTCTGTTCACTTTTTCGTGATGTTTTAGTCACGAATAGAGTGATTTGTGCATAAAATTTCGGGATCTTAGCCACGATTTTGCTATTTCTGTCACGAATAGTAAGATTGATGTTTATGATTTCAAGGTCTTAGTCATGATTTTCGTATTTTTTATGCACATTATCGGGATATTTTATTTTTGAGCTAACTTTAGAATTTGATACGCGGAATGGTGTTACTCATGTTCATGATATCAGCAGTTTTATAGTGATAATTATAATTTTGCTTCGCCATTTCGCGAAATGTTATATTTTGGTTACTTACGGATTTCTCACTCGGAGTAATGAGAAAATATTACCTAGATAATAAAAGTGTTACTGATTCGTGATATCTTGTTCTGTTAACTATACCACGAACACGATTTTTAATGGATGATTCCTATATCTACTGCTCGTATCTATTACTGACGGCTAGGAGTTGAACATATACGACATTTCTTGAATTAGCGCATGGAATAAAAATGATTCCACGAATAATACTCCAAATTTTGTGAAATTTTATAAAAACTTTCTGACCATGTTGGATGAAATTGAAAATGAGTAGGGATATCTTCTAAATATACCAGGCACGTAAGATAAATCGTAAATCATGTACTAGGAATCATGAACTAGTTCACGAATCCATGCATAACCTTTCATGATTTTGTGAATTTCTTCACGAGTACAGTCTATCGTGATTATGAAACTTAAATATTTTATGATTTCGCGAACTTTTTCACGAGCACGAATGGTAAGTCGTGACTATTGTACTAGGAATCATGAACCAGTTCACGAATGTATGAATAATATTTTATGATTTCGTGATCTATTTCACTGATAAGGATAATAAGTAGTGATTATTGTACTGGGACTCATGAACCAGTTCTCGAATACATGAATATTTTATCATTTCATAAACTATTTCACGAGTACGAATGGTCAATCGTGACTATTACACTAGGCATTATTAACCAGTTCACGAATACATGAATAATATTTGATGATTTTGTGAACTATTTCACGAGCATGATATTATTCTTGGGTCTATGGACTAGTTCACGAATCCATGCATAACCTTTCATGATTTTGTGAATTTCTTCACGAGTACGGTCGATCGTGATTATGAAACTTAAATATTTTATGATGTCGCGAACTTTTTCACGAGCACGAATGGTAAGTCGTGACTGGTCAATCGTGACTATTACACTAGGCATAATTAACCAGTTCACGAATACATGAATAATATTTGATGATTTTGTGAACTATTTCACGAGCATGATATTATTCTTGGCTCTATGGACCAGTTCACGAATACAGGCATAATATTCTGATTTTGTGAGCTATTTCTCTGACACGTATGGTCTATGGCATGACTATTATAGTAGGATTCATGAGCCATAATAACATAATCATTATCAGATAGAAAGTTTAGCAAAAAGTTAAATAACCGGTGAAAGACAATGCTTGTGCAGCTTCTCTGAAAGAAGAATGCTGTACCACAAACTGAGTCAGAAGCTCCAACAGGGTCATTTTCCCGAGCAACTTCCGGCTACAGGATAGCATTTGAATCGGTCGATACGAGTTTTGATCGGAGGCTGGTTCTCCCGGTTTTGGTATGGCGATCACTCTCACTTGCCTCTAGTCTTGATTGTTCTCGCAGGAAACTTGTTGAATAAGTTCATCAAACGGGTTGTAGCAGAATCTCGCAGATTTTTAAACAAGTTTAATTTGATTCTATCTAACCCGGGGCGCTATTGCTGCACTTCAAAAAAGCAACTATTCCACCATCGAATTAGGTAATTCGTTCGCGGTAGGTCTTCTGTGCCGGCGCAGAGTACGGGCAGTCTTTTTTTTGGCTAAATCGAATATCTAGCGGTTGGAGTATTCCACGCTTTCGTAGGTATTGTTCCGGCTGTGCATATGTTGGGCTGTGCCCTCAAAACGAACGTTCTCTCGTTAACCTGTCGATGAACCGATGATGTTTCTAATGGGGTCATATGAAATATTAAACGTTTCCGGCGTTTTTAAACCGTTAGAGATTCTAGAGGATCATGACTTATCTTCTAGATGTAATATAACCGGAGAAGTGTTGATCAGATTGATAGGCTAACTTGCTACAAAGTGCTGATGATGCAGGAATCTGTGTCATTTCACCCGTGTTTTCGCAAATATGATTTAGTATAGTTGATCGATTATCGCCATAAAGTGTGTCACAGCTCCAATTATAATTCGAAAGTTTGAAAGAATTGATTTTCGGAATGACACTTCCGCAATTTTACTGTAGAGCTGTGATCAAATTCGTATCTCAGGGGGCGGGTATAGCGTAGTTGGTGAATCGATTGCCTTGTATGCAGCTCACCTGGGTTCGATTCCCAACCCTGCACATAGGGTTAGAAATTTTCTAAAGAGATTTTTTTAATCCGAAAAGAGGCGAATGACCATAAGGTTAAAACCTCTACAATCGAAATAAAAAAAGTCCCTGTCTCATTCGATGAATTGGTCCGTCCTGTTTGATTAATCCTGGATGCAATCACATGCAGTCCAAAATATTTATTGGCTGGAGCAGGGGGTCTTGCTTCACCAGATTCACGTTTGTTAAACTCGAATTATATATATATATATATATATATATATATATATATATATATATATATATATATATATATATATATATATATATATATATATATATATATATATATATATATATATATATATATATATATATATATATATATATATATATATATATATATATATATATATATATATATATATATATATATATATATATATCAAAAAGGCTGTGCAAGTGTTGAATGTTCAAAATATTAATTCAACTGAACAACTTCCATTTGCTTCACCAAATATTGTGACCAACAAAGCATATTAAATGTTTCACTTGGTTTGGTATAGAAGCTAACATTTCCCTATTTTCAGTAAATCATTACGACTTTCTCGCAATTTAGCACATTTCACTACACGTGCCATTTGAAGCGATACCTGCGTTCCTTGTAATGTTTAGGTACTAAGCCGGCGTTCGTTCTTTTATAGATAAAGATTCAGCTAGAAAATTGAACAGAGAAGTGACAAACAAATTATGTCGGCACATAGTTAATAATTGGAGCCAATCAGCACATCGCTTATTAAAGATAAAAATTAAATGATTTGCGTGTTATTTATACTAGTTGTAAATATTTTGAATTTTAATACGAAATAGTCGTGAGCATTTTCCAACAAATAGTTAAAATATTTAGTTTAATGCAACGAGAGTTATCAACGTTAAACTTCTAATGCCACATCGCTGGCCGATATTTTGCTACAGGTACCTATTTTTTTATCAACAAACATTCGGTAGTTTTGGAACTTTTGGCACTGGTACTATCGGTACCACAACCAGTGAATATGATGGAACTTTGATAAAAGCGACTTACGTAAGCATAAGCTCCATTTCCATCTTTAGTGAATGTCTAATACGGAAAGAACTTAGTCCATACCAACCCCGGAGTGCTTCATTTTCTGAAATCTTCAAAAATAAGTATAGTTTTTCGATTTTGTGTCTTTATATGAATGTGACTTTTCCAAATTTAATTTATTTATCAATGCATCTTTGAAGTTCTCAGGCTTGAGTTGAAGTTACACTGCAGTAAGTCACGATTGTTATTAGACATCATTTTGCATTTCTATTTTTAAACTGTTTTCTGATTCATCGACAGAAAAGAAAAGCGTCGAAAAACTTACTCAAAGAAGCTAAATTTAACGCTACCGACAAATCCAGCACAAAAACTTCATCCCCAATCACCACCGTAGCTACATTATTATCAGTTGTCATCCCCATGGTCGTTGGTCTATCGAATTCTGGGAAGCCCCCGTTCGCCAGCCCCAGTTGGCATACTCCTCCATAATACTACTTTGCACCCATAAAAACGGCCAAGCAGAACCCGTCCGAAGTTTCGTTTGCGTTTGCCCGGTTCCGCGTCTAATGCTATTTATTATGATCCATTCATCTATACCTATCTATTGAGAATACCTAGCCGAACGCCACGCACTGTCATCGAAAGCCCACGAACTTTCGCCTCACCATTATCGATTTTCGGGAGGTCGGCCGGACCACGGACGGATGCGAGAATAGCAAACCCCAACCCTCAAACGGTTCCAACTGCTCCGGATGGGTGTGAGGGTTGTGCCCCTGATCGATGGAACAGTGGGGTGAGTCTCGGAAGGAGGTAACACTTTTTTCCACGATTCGCTCTCGCTGTTTCCACACTTTTTCTTCTGTGTGCCTCTTGCTGTATGTTAACCGGCTCGCGAGCTGCTCTCAGGGAAAACTTTCGGCCCGGAAAACTTTTTGCTCCCGTTCGTCCCGGATCGGTGTGGGCACACGAAATGGACTCACGCACACCGAGAGATACCTATACTGTGCCTGGCGGTGGTGATGGCGCGACGACCGACGATGGTGAAACAACACACCGAACGGGGTGTGGGTTTAGGGGAAAAGAAAAAAGCCAGCGCTGATGAAACGAAAAATTCAAACGAATAAACTCTGCTCCAGTAAGGGGAGAGTTTTCCTTTGGTGTAAAAAACTGGCACTTGAAAAATAATTTTAATTGAATTTCGTTGCGGGCCAGAGTTTTCGACAAAGTTGAGAAGTACGTACGGGCGGGAGCAGAAGCATGAGGGAATTGAATACAAAAATAGAAATACCGGAGAGATGTGAATTTTCAAACTGGTGAGAATTGCCAAAGGCTGTGAAGTAGATCTTTAGAATAGGAGATGACCGGTGACGGTAATGTTGGACGCCGACAATCATATTTGTGACTTTATGGGATTAAGAATACTCACAAAACCGAATAGGTGGTATGATCACCGGTTTTTTTTTCAGAAATTTGTATGGTTCTTGAGCGCTTAGTGTTTTTTTACATTATTAAAATCCATTAGATGCAACAAAAGGTAGCATTTCATAAACAGCAGAATCGAACGAAATATCAAAAACTTCACTGATGATGAGTTCAAAACATTATGATCATCAGTAGCATAGCCAAATAGATTGGAGGTGGGTTTTGTTATATCTAGAAAAACTGGAACATTCACATAATCGTTACATATGATATCGAGATACCTAGAATTTTATCCACCACAGTCAATCAATTTATTCAATTTTTTAGGTTTGGATGTAAGTAAATTTATTTATGATTTTTAGTAGTATCTAACTGAAAAACAGTTCGGAATATTGAATTAAATGGATGCAATTATGTGAAAAAATGCTCAACAGGCAAAATTAGAATATTCCACCTCTCAGTCTCCGGTCCTTGTGCTATCCCTGGGTTATGATGACGTCTCAGGAAGAACACATGATTACGGCATTGGCGACCGTGATCGTACTACTGTTTCTAAAGCAAGATCACATGTAACATGTGTATAGATCGGTTGGATAATATCTTTCATCTCATATCTTGCTTTATGTGAGACTGTGAACTGTTTTCACTTAAACGGTGTGTGTGAATTGTGGAATTCGCGTTGATCCAATTCGGACTTTTTGCTATAAGAACAATTTGGGACAACCTAAAAACTGGTTGAAAAAAGTGTGCACAATCGATCAAGTTTTCAGGAAAACATAAGTTTTCGCAAATCGATTGATATACTTCGATGTTATTGCTTAAGCCTTTTTTGGGTTCAATTTGGTCTAATTCCTACTCTATATAGTTTATTTTTTACCCCCTACATATTTTGACTGGCCTGTTTGGGAAATTTTGACTCATGTACTTGTTTGTTTAGCGACGCGCAATTGCAATGAACTTGAGTCAAGAACGTAGTTTTAACTAATTTTTGACCACGAGTTCAAGGTTGTTTTGGAAAATGAAACTTTTTGCTTGGACTAACGTGTTGAAGGATACTTGGACTGAATGGTATACGTGACGAAACTGGATAAAGATGACTTCCGTAAGCTTAAACTCATGTTTACACTTTCAGAAAATATATCACTACACGAAGATAGAAAAAAAATTCTCCTAACTCGACAGCCACAAAGCGGTTATTTCGATCGATGAACCAACTGAAACTGATGATGAATAATTTTGGAAGGAACTATTCTGGTTTATATTTGTATTGTCATCTCATCTCTACTCTACGCATCCTCAAAAACAACATCATCATCACTATCATCGCGGCTGAGCAATGCGGGTTCTTCGAATTATGACCGACTGTATTTTAGATTTCCAGCTTACTCGATCTTGGGCAGGTAGTCTTCAATCTCATAGAACAGGAATATTCCTCGATCGCACACACAACCAGCTTGTGCGGGGTCTGCTCCGAAGTTGACCACCTCTTCCACCTTCTCTGCTGAGTATAACTATAGCCAATCTCTCTTCCGGCATTCGTGCTACATGTTCAGCACATCATAGTCTGTCATCTTTTATTAGTCTTCCATGGTCAGCATGTTTGTATAGGCTTGGTACAGTTCGTGGTTCATGCGCCTGTGCCATTCGAATTTTTGGATATTATGCTAGCAATCACCATTCGTATTAGGAGATAGTTGAAACGTGTTGTAATGGCGTAGTAATAATCATTTAGCTAACTAGAGATATTAACCCTGTTTAACTCTCCCATATGTGTGCTGAAAAAAGTACTTTTAAAACAATTGACAAATCAAGTAAGTACAAATTTTATATCCAACTTTGTATGTGCCATAATTGCTACCTACTTCGCTAAATGCCCAAATGTTTATGCTATCTTGACAGCAACGACCCGTTTGGAATATAGGGCTTTCATTGAACAAACGTTCAATGCAATGAACAAACGAATGGCTTTCTCTTTCTAGGTAGAAGGTGTAAACAACTATTGTCAAAATATGGACTATTGACATATTATTATGTTGGTGAGACAGTTTAGGGTAAATCTTGTGCCAATGTTTAAGTTGAGATTGAATTTTCTGCGCCTACACATTCTCATTCCATCAAGGAATATATCTAAACACATGAAATATGATCTCAAATATCTCGATTAATGTATGACAACTCGGTTGACAACGTAGTGATTTCATCTACACTTGCGACTACTCGATCGAACGAATGCTTTTACCGACCGTGTCGGTCAAGAGAGTAAACATATATACTTACAAACGAAATAATATTACAATCAAAGTTTTCTATATGTAGTGGCATGATTCTACGTTAACAGCTCGCACAATCCCTCTGGGCTGTCCCTTTCAGTTTTAGAGTGCATTCCAACATCCGCATTTTCAGTGTTGAATAGGATGACCAGACGTCCTGGACATGTGCTGGTGTCCTGGGACTTCGAGGGAAATGCATGACTTGTCATGGTTTTTCTCTTCCAAGGCAAACATAATTCTTCACTTTATTCATTCTAATCGCAACGTAAACAAATCGACCCGGTTCTGGACGTGGACCAAAATCTGGGCGCAACCGATGTTGACGAAACGATTATTAGTTGAGTTTCTTCTTGGATTAATTCATCTTCTAATCCTGGACTCGGCGGATTTCCTCCACCACTTTTACAAAGTCGCATCGACGTTTGGGTGACTCCGTTCATTCCCATCGTACTAGCATCTCTTTTCAGCTGCAAATTCCCATCGTAAGATGGATTACTAGAATTCCGCGAACATGTTTCCAGTTCGTGAAAAGGGAATTAAGCGAGACGTCAATAACTATCGAATAACTTCATTGAGAGCTTTCTCGATTTTTTTCGAGCTGGTCCTTATGAAACCTTGTAAGGCTCATTGATTGCAATACCTTGGTGATGATCAACATGGGTTCACATCTGGACATTTGACAGCGACATAACTTCTGTTACAAACATACTACAATATCCTATATAAAAAAGTGTGGAATGTCGAGAACAACCAACAACCAATCTGATGCTATTGACGAATCGAACTACGATATAATAATAGCTCAAATGCAGAAATTTTTAATCAATAATATTTTTTTGTAATTGGTTCGATCCTGCTTCACGACAGATTGCCAGGTACCCACATTTACTTCATCATTAACCTATACCTCATGGAAGGCAACTGTTACTGTTGATGTTTCTTCTGTACTTCAATTATGTACTTTTAGTCCTGAAGACTTTACGACTGTCCTTCGCGGATGATCTCTAGATATTTCGTCTGATTCGCTCAATTGAAGATTTCTCCAACATCTACATCCAGTTTTCGTTGATTGGTATAGAAAGATCCGGATGTGTGTAAATCTGAAGTAATGTTCGGTGAGCACTCGAAATAAAGACCCGGGTAGTTTCAACTATCTTTAGAAATTGAACTCAAATTTTATTCACTACCGAAAATTTGAAAAAAAAATCTGCCAGGTATGCTCGAGCAGGAAGTAGCGCCCATTTTTCTATGCTTCAACGGGAAGGCGGGGTCCCCTTACGACTATCCTGGTTTTTACTCGTCTGATATGGTCACCCTAATGCTGAATATAGTAATGAAAAATCGGCCGAAAAGTAATTTTAGTGATGGATTTTTGCCCCGTAAAATCATCGAAACAACTTGAGTAGAAAAACACAATCTAAACATTAGAGGTGTAGTTTATCGTATAAAAAGATTTTTTTTGTAAAACCATCGAGTGGAAGAAAAATGGATGTCATTGGCAAAGTGTCATCATTACCAGTTGTGGGCCGCCTTGCAAAATCATTATATAAGACATTTGTATATCACTGAATATGGTCAAATTTGTTTCATTCGAAAAAAAGTGAATTTAAGCAAATCAATATGCATTTTCGGTGGATTTTTCTATTTGGCCCACAACCGGGGACAAACATTTTTTGACCATGAAACATCTCCTTAGAAAACGGCATACCTTTAGAACGGTAGAACTTAACACACAAATGACGGTTCCAAAGGCTTCAGCACTGCGGTACTGTTCTCGCCCAAAAGACTTGGTACTATGAAAGCCTACCGAGATTCATCTTGCTTTGTAAAAAATACTCCTTGAAGGGAAAAAATCAAGTAACCCGAAATGTGCATGAGACCACACACCTAACTTCGAAAAGTTGGATTTTGTGTTTCGTATTCTACTCGTCAGTAAGTGACACCAACTTGGGGCCAGGAAGACGGTAAATCCAAACTAAAGGCCGCGCTTTTCCGGGACACAGTTGTAGGATTGCTACTCAGTCAAACTACTGCTAAATACGATTGTTTTTTGGTACTTACATGTACAAACGTACATCGTAAACATTATTCTGATAAGAGCTTTTGGTTTTCAGGATGTCGTCGTCTGAGTCAGTACGTGGAAACCGAATAGCAATCTTATACGAATATAGTTAGTTTTTTTTAATGCGGATGCATACCGCGTAAAAGAATCGCGGTTTTTGGAAAATCCGTGTAACTGGCCTTAATTGGGAAATACCCGTAAAAAAATCTGCCTAAAAAACAAGTCGTTTTGAAAATATGTATTTGAATTTTTTTTTGCGCGGGTTTTGCAAAAAAAAAATGCAAGTTCGTTTGAATGTAAAAAAAACGGATTTTTGAGACTCCTTATGACCTCAACAATATAAGTGCACACCTAGAAAAAATAGTGTAAATTTACGTCTCCTGACCCTGACATATACGAGCATCAAAAATGACTTAGTTTTACGTTTGATTTTAATTTTACATGACGTTGAATTTCGTAAATCATGTAATTTTACTCCTCATACAGCGTTTGTTCTGAATGGTAGGAAGTGTAATTTTATGTCATTGCGCATGTAAAGTATATGTTTCATGTAAAATTAAACGGAACACGGTAATGTTCCGTCATTTCGTAAATTACGGTTTGTTGAATTGTGTCATGTTTGCAATTACGTCAACGATAAAATTCAGATTTTTTTGGTGTGTATTTTCGGAACGGTCTTGATGAGTGGGTGTCGGAGATTGATGATGAGAGGCTTTTTAAAATCCCGGATTGCGACTTCCGGTCTAAGGAAATCCTCTATAACCAAATCAGTATAGGTTTTTTCGACGTGGTCTTGACGAGGGGTACAAGAAATTGAAATTTGACACCATTTCGAGCTCCATGATGGCCTCTACCGGATTAGCGAAAAGTTCCTGGATTAAATTAATAAGGGTAGTTTTTGAATGCGTTTAACAAATATACACCAAAAATATGACTTTCATCATGGACGTAATTTAAAACATCTGTAATTCTGAACATGACAAAATAGAATCGTGGTCCGTTTAATTTTACGTGAAAAATGTACTTTCCATACGCAGTGATATAAAATTACACTCGAACACCATATGCAGAGTAAAATTATACGATCTACGACTTCACGTCGTGTAAAATTAATACCAAACGTAATGCTTTCTCATTTTTGTTGCTTGTATATGTCAGGAGCAGAAGACGTTTATTTACCCGATTTTTTAGGTGTATAGATGTCAAAGGAAATATTTTGACAACCAATATGGCGATTTCGGGTTTAGTACAACTTTGTTATCCGGGGAGTGGGGGTGGCGTAGTTGGTAAATCGATTGCCTTGTACGCAGCGCACCTGGGTTCGAGTCCCGACCCCGCACATAGGGTTCGAAATTTTTCACAAGAGATTTTTCAAACCCGAAGAGGCGAATGACCTTAAGGTTAAAACCTCTATAATCGAAATAAAAAAAAAAACTTTGTTATCCCTTATCAACAGTATATTCTCCCAGTATAATTTGTGAAAGAATTCGACAAGTAAATGTCTCAAGACGATGTAATTTTGGAATCCAATATCGCGAATTTTGGTTTAGCTCAATTTTTTATAACCCGTTCAATATGGTTGTTTGCGTATGGACTTGACAAATATATGCCAGAGGTTTTCTTAGTTCCTAACCTTGGCTTATGACCATTTCTTATTATTATGAATATATTCCCGTTAAGAGTCTCTTCTCGTGCAAAAGTTTGTAAAAATCGAATTCTTATTTTTACAAATTCTAGTATTTCATTTCTACCACAAAGTTTGACAAATTTCTCTTATTGAAAATCTGTCGTAAATTCTGGATTAATCATATAAAACCCCGAACAACATCGACCTCTGATACCTACTCGCCACCATAATTTCGAAAATCATTGGCTGGTTTATAAAGTTTCACTAAACCTGATGGCACAATTTTGGATTTCAAAATGGAGCCAAACATCAACCTCCGACACCCACTGGTCAAAACAGTTTCAAAAGCGATCATAATTAATTGGGTTATACCGAATTTCGTTAAACCGGAAGTCGCTATTATGGACTTCAAAATGGAGCTAAACATCAACCTGCAACACCCATTCGTCAAAACAATTCCAGAGTTGGAAAATGACATCAAACATCAACCTCTAGCACCTAATCATTAAGACGATTCCGAAAATACGCATCTTGATTGGGTTATAGTGAATTTGCCAAACCGAAAGGCGCCATCTTTAATATAAAAATGGTGCGCAAATTGCGAAATGCCTGTAAAAAATCCAACTACTTACTAAATCTTTTGCATTCAAAAGGACTTAGAACGTTTTTCCAGATAAAACCGCGTTAACTGGAAAACCCTCATAAAAACCGCGTAAATTGGAAAATCCGCGTACAAAAACCTCATAAAATCCGCGTGAAAAACCTGATTTTATTTGGAGAACCGCAATTTTTTGATAATATATATATTGTTTCAAAATGTTTAAATACCATTTCTGGGCCTGAATTTTACACTGCAACTAGTCAAAAAGATGCTCCTGAACAATAAAAACTCAAATACAAAAAAACTGAAAAGTATCTTGTGTGACAAGCTATATGTTCTTGTGGGTTGAAATCTCAGACATTTGTTACCACGGTAAAATATAAGAGCAGGAGTGTCCCAAAAAACTGAAATTTCCAAACAAGAATGCAACTAAAACGTTGTTCGGGTCAGATTTACCCAGGACACGATTACGTGGTATGAACAGAATCCTAGGGTTGGTAAACTACCCAACTGCCCTAATCAATTCCCGATCGAAGCATACTGATTGATTGTGGAGGGAAACATCGAGAAGCTTGGTGGGGTAGTATCATCGATTCCAGGCTTTTGTTTCAAGTGCTTCAAGGAAAGTTGGAAAGAGTATTGTAAAAGGACTAACGGACGGTTTAAAAAGAAAATATAACATAACACCAAATTTTGATGTGTATCTCAATTAAAATCGTTATGAAAATATGAATAAAATTAAATGAATGCTGTGAACGGACTTTAACACCAAACTGGGGTCAGGTAGACACTAAATTCAAACAGTTCATCATATGTGAACACCCAAAGCAACAGGCTGGTACCGAGTGATGTCTCGGGTAGCCATCCATGAAATCCCACAGTCGAAATGCTGGTAAATGAAAAACTGCGCGCATGTCTGATCGAGTTGGTAGCCACATCCTAGGGTAGAAATGGTGTCTCCGAAAACGACTAACCGTGGTAAAAAAAATCCTGCCATATATTGGTACAAACCAACGAAAATGTAATACATAATGTATTAATTCTTTATATTAATATCGCATCGAATTCATTCATCCAAAACCAGTTTTCATTTGTCAAAAACTCCAAATTTATTGATTATATGTGCTATAATAGAAACACAGAATCTTTAATGTTTCGTGTTTCACTCATCAGTAACTGACACCAACTTGCTGCCAGTTAGACGATATTTCCAACTGTCACCAAACCGCCACCAGTTAGACACGAAATCCAAGCCATTCAAACAAAATGTGTGAACGCTTAAAGCAATTAACACTGGTACGGAACGATGTCTCGGTTAGCCAAGCATAGAAATTCTGGGTCGCTCACGATATATCGTCTAACTGGCAGCAAGTTGATGTTAGTTACTGACGAGTAGAACACGAAACATTGCAATACAACTTTTCTAATTTGGGTTTTGTGCTCTTAAAGCGCGAATTGATTCACCCAATTTTCCCTTTTGCCTTGTGTAAAAATAAAGGTTTCATAAAGTATCTTTTATCTTTAGCGTTGGCTAGAAAACTATGTTATGAAAAAGAATTTAGACGCTACATTTGAATCCGAATTTGGACAAAGCGACTGTCACATACCTGCATACATTACCTTGCATTATTCGCTGTGTATGAAGTTACCCGTAGTAACATGCTTTGTTCTACTATTTGATAATATTTTAAAGTATGATCATGTTTTCATATAGAAAATTGAATTAGACCACCGAAAGTATAACGTTCTTAAAATTCTATCATCAGCAACTTTTCTTTCAATATATTCATCTTTAGAAACTTCCACTGCAATCAGCAAAGCGTAAGAAAATATAATATTTCAAGAAATTTATATACATTTCTGTAAATGAAATGCGAAAAGAAATTGAAGATAATTTAATTTTTTTTTCCTTCTCAGTTGGCGCGTTTTCTCATTGCTCGCCACTTGGAACTTGCAACCCGGTGCCCAGCAAGATGTCCTCCCTCCCTCCGTGCCACACACCAAAGCGGGTCGGTGTACTGGTGGGATCTCCTGCAATGACAGAGGAGGGATATTAATTTCTTTCAGTCTCCAACTCTGTCTGCTGCACAGTGTAGTTTTTCCTTGCTGGAGCTTTTCAATTTTTTGCACCGAGCGAGCGAAAAAAAAAATCACGAGACAATCTATATATTTTCTCGGGTTTCCTGCGTTTTTTCCTGGTCTTATTTTGTCAGTTTTTCTGGCGGACGAGGCGGTGCAAACTCATTTCTTGAGTAGACGATAATGACGCTGAGATGATGGGCGATGGCGACGACATCGCGAGTCGTCCTTTTTTCCAGTGCTAGAGCAGCGATGACGAAGAATAAGAAGGATGTTAGTTTCTCTTGACTCATGCCCCAACTCCCCACCCATTCCATGAACTTGGACGGGTTTTCGGAAGCTTGACTGGGTAGAATGTATTCATTTCTGTTTGCGCTATAGTTGGATGAAAAAATAATTTATTTCTTGAAAAGAGTACGGTGCAAAATAAACCGCTGGTTGCAAGTCCTTGCTGTTTGTGTGACCAGAACACTACCGGAGATGGGTATTGGGATGAGAGATTCTCTGAACGTTCATTGTGTAAATAACTATGATGTAACGTTCAACAGTTAACGAAGAATTGTTCCCACTACCTAATTAAACCGACTGAAATAACCAAAATGTGTGAATTGGAAAAAGGCATATATGGCGACGAGACGGGAGTTATTGCTTGATATCCATATTCGGGGTGGCTAACAACAGCGTCAGTCCCAGAACGGACGATTGAGTGATCTACGTTTCAATAGCGTTGGCTTATACTGTTCTTTTCTTAAGCTATGCGCTGTTCAACAATTCAACCATAATGAATGACACTAAAGAATTGGCTAAGTATAAAAATAACCGTTTCAAATGAAGGATTTTTAGACGGGTTCAAATTGTTTACCACCACTACGCAATAAGGACCGATTCCATAAAAGTGTACTTTGCTTATTTCTTTGTGATGTCAATTAAGTCATTTTCTTTCTATTCAGTGAACTTAAACGAGCAACGGTATCAGAAGCTCTACAAACATGAACATTAAATATGTAATTTCCAGCTTTTTTCATCCCCGTTACACACTGCAGCGCACCATAAGTCCCTCCAGATCCCGGTCCAGGTACATACTTCAAATGGCGATGCTATTAATTCTGCTAGGAAAAGCAAAACGTTGCAACGTGCCTGGTTCTTATCTTTCAGTCAGTGTCGTCCTTTTTCGAAGGATGCACTTCATTTGCAGTCGTTCGTTTTTTCCGTAAGCTCATTTTTTCCCCATCTCAAACGGACGCTGGACTGTTTCATCGTCGTACTCTGCGAGCGGGACTTATTGCAGTTCTCGGATGGAGGGAGGGCGCATCGCACTGGCGTACGGGAGAGCGAATAAATTATCTCCATTCAATTAAATTTTCTTTTCGAAATAATTAAATTATCTCGCTGCGTTTTTTTTCCTACTTCACTTGAGCGCGAATTTCAAAAGTATGTGCTTGGACATCTTCGCAATAGCTCCGGTTCAGTTGCCGCTTTTTATGTTTTCCGTTTCTTCGAGACGATCGAGTCCTTTGGAGAACGAATGCTACGCCAGGATACTTTTAATGGCCAAATATTTGTTCCGGTCGTCTGCTCGCATTGCACTTCGCCCTTTTCTTTTACAGTCGATGTGATAGGACGGCCAATCTTCCGGAAGCGAAAGAAGAAGAGGAAAGAAAAAACAGACCAAGAGTTTTTGCCTCGAATTGCCCAGGACAGGAAAAATCTGTCCTCGTTGGCATCGTCGCTGGCTGTGTGGCACCGTTCTGTTGGTTACTGGGAAGATCTGCTTTTTTCCGCTCTCCAGTTCTGGATTCGTTTCCACGCCACTGCTGCTGCCGGAATGAAATGGTTGTTGAATTGAGTTGATGAGGTTTTAATTGTGTTATTTTTTAATTACGAGAAATTTAAAAAGTTTGTCCTGCTCCAGCGGTGGTCGGTTGGACAGTTAATAGGAGTGTGGGAGGTACTCTTGATGGAAAATTATCGAAACGTGCTTAGCTGTGAATTCGAAGGGTAATGCTTTGATGTAGATGGTTTAAGCGTCCCTGAACACCTTTGGCAAGAACGTGAGACGACGACAATATGGGAAATAAACAACTGGAAATAATATGATCTTCTGATCTGTGTGTTTAATTAATTCGTTAGTAGCTGTGTGCGTCACAAAAACTGGATTTCCAAAACTCGCTATCTCTATCTATGTCACTATCGCCAATGTCCAATTCCATTATCCGGGGCGGTGTGTCTTTCCACAAATTGCCAAATTCTTATGAAACTTATCAAGATTCATCATTACCACCATCAACATCAGGGCCGAACATTCCGGGTGTTTCGAATCATGACCAAATATATATCAAGCTTCTAGTTTTCTCAACTTTGGCCAACCAGTCTGCAGTTTCCTTGTACGACCGTTGCACCGTGCCTCAATTTTAAATACAGCCAGTTAGTGTGGGGTCGACCTCGAAATAGATCTACTGAACATAACCATAGAGTGTCCTATTAGAGCCTGCTACGCGCATTTTTTGCTCGCGTCTAATACCGTTATCACATATCTCTGGTGTAGCTATACGAACTTTTTACAAAATGATAATTTTGAAGTTTAATTATGGTGATACCCATTATTTAGTTTATTTGGAAAATCCGTAAAATTCGACAAGTTAAAATTAAACTACGCAAGCAAGCGATTCTCGGGCAGAGCCCTCAAAATAATGTACCCAAAGGTCATAATAGTAGCAACGATTGGATGGGTACGTCTAAAGACTAAAACTTGTTTAGGGACCGTTCATAAATCACGTTGGCCAAACATTCACGTTCTGTTACCCCCCCCCCCCCCCTTGCTACCTCATAGAGTGTACAGCGTAGAGTGAGCTTTGCCCGGTGCCTCCTCCACATTAAATTGTACATAGACGTTTCGATTCTTTTTTAAATTTTTGGAAAACGTTACGAGCGTGCATTATGGTGTTCCAATAAATTTTAATTTTAGTTTAATCAAATTTATTTCAAGTTTTTCAAATGGTGAGATCCAAACCAAATATGTTAATATATCAGTCCTTAATCCACGGCTGTTCGAACTGAGGGATTCCATGAGAAACCGGCAGATCGCAAAATATGACCATCGTCGATTTGAACGAAACTTTACATTTGTGTTCGGTTTATGAATCTCCATGATTTTCTCTGGTAATTGCAGTATTCTAATACAAGGGTAATTTTTCAAAGGGGCGTAGACGCTTCTACGTGCAATAATTTCAATTTTTTTTTGTTTGATTACACTATTTTATACAGTAAAACTATCGGAGAACGAGTTACAAGGAATGCATACTTCTGCACGAAATAAATATGCGCTGAAAAAAATGTTGTGTCATTTTTCACAAAAACAAAAATTTATGATAAGAATTCAAATTGCAAAAAACCCATTTTTTCTAATTTTTATATTTTGTCAAACAAAAACCTAAGAGAAAAGAAATATTTTGAATGTAATTTCATGATGGAGAAATTATCAGAAAAAAAGTTTTTCTAACAATAACTTCATACATGTTTTTAAATTTCATACTAATTGACATACAAAACTGTAATTTTATTACAGAATATAATTCTAAGTATTATTTTAAATCAAAATCCATTTAACAAATATCTTCCAAAATACGATAGTTTTCGAGATATTTGGAATTTTGCTCCAACAAGAACAATTAATTCGTGTAATTATTTCCATTTCAAAAGTTATTCGCGTTACCCCATCATAAATTGTCAAAAGTCTCATGTTTATCGTTTTACAGACATAAAAGAAGCTCTTTCAGTGTATTTGGATCATGGAGAAGCTTTAAATAAAAAGTTTTCCTAACAGCAACTTTTGACAAATTTTTATAATTCATACTATTTGCAGTCAAAAGTAGAATTTTAGTTTTGAATATGATTCTGAACGCCATTTTAAATCAAAATTCTTATAACAAAATTTTCTGAAATGTAGTAGTTCTCGAGATATTTTAAATTTTGTTTTAACAACCCGATTATTTTGTTTTATTACGACTTTTTCAGAAGTTATTCGCGTTTCTCCATCAACAGCAATTAGTTTTTCGTAAGGCCCATAACATTTCCTGTAACTTTCCCATTGACATCAAGGCGATATTGTAAACCATTTGAAAGCTACATGAAAACAACCAAAATATAATTCTACTATATTGTTTAATCATCAGATCCTACGGTTGAATAATACTTTGATTATTTTTTTTGCAATTTGAAATTTTATCATGAATTTTTGTTTTTGTGAAAAATGACACAAAATTTTTTTCAGTGTATATTTGTTTCGTGCATTCCCTGTAACTCGTTCTCAGATAGTTTTACTGTATGAAATAGTGTAAACGAACAAAAATTTTTTGAAATTATTGCACGTAGAAACGTCTACACCCTTTTAAAAAATTGAGCTTGAGTCAAAATAATCTTATTGACTGTGGAAAATGTTTAGTCTTACATGCCGGTTAAACCTGTAAAGATTTATCGGAATCTAAGATGGTCGGTCACGATTTTAGAGATTTTCGGACGGATCTTCGTGGAATTCCTCAACTAGTTAATAATATTCACTTACCGAAATTCTAGAGTTATCAATTTCTGGTGCCTGTTTCAGCGAAGTATAATACTATTGTTACGCTGTCCATATCCATCCCGCAACATTTTTTTCTCAACATTATTTTGTCAAGAAAAACATGTACACATTTTTTTCATTCGTTTGGTGACTATCAGACCGATAAGTCGATCAACCCAGTCCGTGCAATAGTGGTCCGCTTTCAAGGTTTATCTTGCGCTTTCTCCGCCTCTTCGAGGTTTCGGATTTTTTCTTCTTTTGTGTGTGAGCGTTATCAGCAATGTTTCTTGCCGCCTGGATACCGTGCAAAAAATACTTCTCCTGATAATGACTAACCTCAAGGCAAGATGGATATCGAAATGAAATCGACTGAAATTTCACCCTCCATGCTCAAACGGGCGGTTCGTAATCTTCTTCCGGACCAAAAAAAAAACCTTTTTTTTAATCTGTTGCAGATTTCTTGAGTACTGACGATACTCGGTCGGGACAGGAATATCGAAAATTCGCCCCGATATGCTTTGGGTGGTGGTAAATAATTTGAAGCAGACAAATGGCGTTGCTGGCTACGGGTCTTTCGAGAAGGCCCGTACAGAATATATATTTGTATAAAAAAGTCCAACTGACAATTTGTCTTAATGAACTATACTAAACTAAGGTAAACTAAACATAATTAAAATAGTGACAATACACGACGACGAAACTGCGAAGAGTTCATGACGAAGTCAAAAATTTCAGCAAACTCATTGAAGCGACGACTCATTGCTAAAATTGGCCTGTGTTAAGCCAAAGAGGACCAAGCGCCATTTAGAGATACATACTCTAAAATCGCTATCGCATCCAACATAGCACCAGCAACAGCCACATCTAATTATTTTTGGGAACACAAATATTAAACGAAAGCAAATAAGTGGTCTTTAATTTGCCACGCTAATGATAAGTTACCTAAAAATGCATTTTAACATGAAAAATACCAGAAAAAAATTATGGCGCTCAGCTCGGTCTGGCCTAACGCAGGCCAATTGGACTATTGGCAGCGTAGTTAGTGCTGCGCATTTCAGAATGCAGCAGGGCTCGAGGGCGAAGAGAACGGGTGGGCGCGTAGAGGTTGATTTGCGCTAGTAGCTCCGGATCATCATATTCAGCCAGCAGAATCTTTGACACGAAGGTAGCTTGCGCTGCATGTCTCCGGCGTGTTAAAGTAAGTCCTAAAAGACGACAACGGTCCTCGTATGGTGGCAGGTTTAATGGATCGTTCCATGGCAATTCACGTAACGCATATCGTATGAATTTACGCTGGACTGCTTCGATCCTAAGGCTCCACGTAGCTTGATACGGGCACCAAACGACGTTTGCAAATTCCAACTGCGGGCGCACCAATGAGCAATAAAGAGCCTTGAAGCATAGAGGATCCCGAAATTCGTTGGATATTTTGAAAATAAATCCCAGCAAACGATTGGCTCTGTCGATGGTCGCTGAGACATGATGAGTATACGTTAGCTTATCATCAAGAATGACTCCTAGATCCTTCACGTGGTCAACGCGTTGTAGTAGAGTTCCTGCGATGTTATAGTTGAAGGTAACCATATTTCTCGTTCGATAATAGCTGATGACAAAACATTTTGCAACGCTAAGGACCATCATGTTTTTTACACACCAGCTATAAAAGGTGTCAATAAGATGCTGTAGCTCACGGCAATCGGCTTCATTCCGTATAACAAGAAAAAATTTTAAGTCGTCGGCATAAAACAGCTTTCCTCCACGGCTTAGAACGAAAACCGCATCGTTCACGAACAGTGAAAAAAGTAGTGGACCTAGCGTACTACCTTGAGGAACTCCGGAAGTGTTGAAAAAGGATTCTGAAACAATATCGCCAATTTGAACAACGCATTCACGGTGCACAAGGTAGGATCGAAGCCAATGGCAGAATCTAGTAGAACACCCTAGCTTATCAAGCTTTGTTATCAGTATCTCATGATTAACTCTATCAAAAGCTGCCTTTAGATCGGTGTAAATAGTATCCACCTGCAATTTCTTAGACATTTGTTCCGTGCAAAATGACGTAAAGCAGACGAGATTCGTCTCGACTGAACGTCCTGGGAAAAATCCGTGCTGAGATGTACTAATGTAGTGTCGACAAGCAGAAAATAACGCCTCGTTGATAATTGATTCAAACACTTTAGATTCGACTCCTAGCGAAGTGATTCCGCGATAGTTCGCTATGTTGCGTTTGTCACCTTTCTTGAATACCGGGAACATAACTGAGCATTTCCAATCCTCAGGAAACGTTTGCTGCTGAAGCGATAGGTTAAAAATATATGTAAGTGGTGTTACAAGTAAGTCCGAACATTTTTTCAATACAGTTGAAGGTATAGCACTGGGGCCGGGTGCATAAGATGACTTGGTTTTCCGAATTGCAGATATAACCATTTGTTCAGAGACAGTAAACACATCCAAATCAACAGCACAAGCAGGAACGTCGCGAGAGGCATTTTCGAGTTCGTTTGCGGTTGGCGAGTCAGTTGAAAAAACACTCGAGAAGAATCTGGCAAACAGCGTACATTTCGCCACAGTTGTCGTAGCTTCTTCGCCGTCGTAAAGCATCCTTGATGGAAGTCCAGTTTCTCTTCGCTTCGTGTTGACAAATGACCAAAAGCCCTTCGGGTTTCGGCGTAGATTATTCTGGATGCGGTTTACATAGCGTTTGTACAGAAGCTTGTTGTAACAACGATACTCATTACTGGCTAAAGTGAACATGCGCTTAGAAAGAGGACATCGTCGATTTGTGTACGCACGTAGGGTTTTTGCTCGAGTACGTTTTAGCTTTCGAAGAGTGCTGTTTGACCAGGGCGGCTTGCTAGGAGGCTGACATTTAGGCACTGAGGTCTCAACACAGTTCAGTAGTAGTCGCTTGTAGATGGCAACTGCAGCATTAACACTCACATGCAGTACACTCCAATCAATTTGCGACAGAGAACTGCGCAGCTTTACAAAATCAGTTTTGCGAAAGTTGAGACGGTCGACAGAAAGAGTTTCTACATACTGAACTGATCGAATAGTGCCAATTAAGATTTCAAGCGCGGGATGAAAGTTGTCAAGTGGAACAATCGCGCTGGATGCTTCATTGACAGAACATACAGGTATAATAGTTTCACTAACAAAGACGAGATCCAGAAAGCGTGACTGGTGGTTAGGAATCATGCTTACTTGACTTAGCCCGTTGAAAGCAAATCCGTCCAGTAGCAAACGACTGGCGATGTTGGTTGTCGAAGCAATCGGGTCTGGGTAAGCGTATCCGTGTCGTGACGGCACCCAAATGAGCCCTGGCTGATTGAAATCACCAAGGACAATCATCACGCCATCCGCGCCAGCTTGTGAAGAAGCGTTATTCACAGCATCCATGTGAAGTTGCATGATATTGCAGTCGAGTCGCTTTTCAGGAGGAATATAGACAGCACCAATATAAAAGTTCCTCGATGGAGTTGTAATTCTAACCCAAACAACCTCAACACTGGTTAAACTACCTACATCAATCTCACATGAGGCAAATGCGGTGGAAACAGCAATCAAAACTCTTATCAAATAAACGAAATGAATAAAAAAAAAAGCAATCAAAACTCCTCCTCCACGTCCACGAATACTGTTGCCATATTTCGGTCCGCACGGTATACGGTGTAAGCATCGCCGAAAAGCTGTACTGATGTTATACGCGCATCGAGCCATGTTTCGGTGAAGACGCAAACATCGTAGTCACCGTCCAGAGCAGCTAAATACACGTCATCAATTTTCGTCTTAAGCCCTCTCGCGTTCTGATAGTAAATCCGCAAACCATCAGTGTCATGCGAGAGGTGTCGTGGTGTATTCCAAGTTTCAGGACTGCGGGCTCGATGATCACTATCACCGCAAATAGCGCGGGGAGAGCAGGATGTACTGTTGTCAGGAAGGGGAACAAGCTGCGGTACGGAGGGAATGACTGCGTCATAACTGTTGTGTCCAGCGGCTGACTGCAATGGGATGCATACTGAGCGGATAGATGCGCTGGAGCGGTAGAGTCGATTGAGTTGTGTTCATCAGCAGACTGTAAGTGAAATTTACATTGAGGGTGTGCAGCATCTTGAAGTGCTTCGGAAGGACATATACCCTTCTTGGCTTTACCTGACACAGAAGAAGTTGCCGATTCGTCAGGTAGTCCGATGTCGCTCACCGAGGAACATGAAGTTAGACAGACGAGTTTATCCGGGATAGCTTGGCGCTACTGTCCACCACCAGATGGATTCTTCTCCGCAGCAATCCTGATGATAGGCCGTTGAATTTTTGAATTGGTCACAAATTCACGAAAGTAGATGTTCTCCGGCCAAGAGTCTTTGGACAGAGCCTTATCCCTGCATGATTTGCTAACGCCAACTTTGAAGGTGATGAAGCTCAGCGATGAGAGATCCTTGTCCTTAGGAACTAGGCGAACTATTTTTGGTTGCATATCCTTTCCCAGACAATCTTTCACAAGTCTAGAAACTTCATCGTCCGTCGTGCTGGGATCAAATGCAGACAAATAGATCCATAACAGCTCTTCAGGTGGTGATACTGTTTTTATCGTTTCAAACGCAGCTTTTGCTCCACGAATATTAGTGATTTTTGCTTTGAGCGGATCATCTTCACGCTTGCGCTTAGGAGTTTTTGGAACGGCATTATATGCAGCAATCCTTGTCCAAGGTGTATTTACCGTTGGAGATAGCGGTTTTGTGTCGACTTTAACCGAGAGAGCTTTAACGACATCTTTTAAATCAGCTATGTCATCCTTTAATGATTTCAGAGAATTGTCGTCGGGCATTGCATTGTCGCAACAACGCGAAGCCATTCTGCGGAAATTATCGTTACAAAACAAATCAGCACATCCGTTACACATCCAGAATAAATTCCGTGAGTGGATTCCCAGGACATCACGAACATCATAATCCAACTTGACACATATCATGTGAAACGAATTTCCGCAATACCCACGACAGGTGATTCGCTCAGAATCATTTATGACTTTCGAGCAGTTGGTACAAGCCATGCTTTTGAGCGAAGAAAATAACGCCTACCGGGTATGCAATAAACGCAGCAAAAATTAAGCGAACTTGCATGCAACTATCAGCTATCCACCAGAAGATGTCGCTTTTGCCAACAAATTGAGCGTAACGTTGTGTAAAGTGATAACGTCAAGTAGGAAAAAAAAACACGAAACTATCACTTTCACTAAAAACAACACTTGCAGCTATCAGATATGATGCTGGTTAAGTTCACGAAACTTCAAAGTTCTTGCACAACCGATTAACACGAAAAATAAATAGTACAAAAATAAAAACGATCACGATTGTTCAACAAGTATAAATTAAAAAGAAAACTACTAGCTTTGTTGACGACCGGAGTGTACCAGCTAATCGGGTTGAATGTGAAGGGGTCGTCACCGATTCGAGTTCGAATTGCGCTGATGTGCTGACAAGTGGGGTTGGTTGTTTTAATGAATCCATTCTTCAACCAGTGAAGATACTGAACTGTAAGCGTTTGCATTCAGCATCAGTTGCAGTTGACGGGAAGCGGACATATGTCAACTCAGACTCTTATCGAGTGACTTTTGCCAGGTCTGCTCTACCTAATTATCTCCTCTTTGACAAGGGTCGTCCACATGTTTGTATTTTTGTGCCGTGGGTCATGAACTATACTATTTGTAAACAACTGGGATACAGTCTCCCATTGTAGCAATAAGGTACGTTGTGAGACATGCGGTGGATGGTTCATGTGGAAGGTTCCTTTCCTTATTACGTAACAAATTCGTTAAAAAACCACCCTTAGTTTATAATAATTTTCTCCAATAATCTCCACTAACACCCCCCCCCCCCCCCTAATCTTATGAAAATTATATTTTTTTCCTCTTGTATATGCGTGAGATAGCTGTAAAGTCTCCTTAGTTTCATTGCAAAAAACATATCAATGTATTACTTAGTGTTAAGAAATTTGAGGTAAAACCAAAAAAATGGCTTCTTTAAGTTAACGCAAAAGTGCCTTATGAAATAAACGAATTGAAAAATAAAAACAAACCTCTACCTTTGTCAGTTAGCAGCATTGCCAAACTTTAATAATTACACACAACGTGGTTGCCATCTTATACGGAAGTGCTAGAATATAATACGGTAAAATGCACCTGATAACGTTTTTTGAAATTTTGGATTTTTATTGGTTATTTAGCGTATTTAAAATGATGACGGACCTATAGTGCCCAAGATCACTTATTTGTCCCGTTTTTTCGGATTTATTATCTATATGGGACTGATTTGCGATCTGTATAAGCAGTATAAGCGACCAAAAATCAAAGTTGCCAGAACGGAATATGCATCGTGAAACCGGCTTCAAATACAGTGAAGACCTGTTTTAATCAACCCCTTAGTGTATTTTAGGCGGACAAATTGGGAGAGTGACAAAATCGGGAAATACTTTTATGTTTCTTTTTATTAAACCTAAGCCGTTAAAATATTCTTCTTTAGTACTTAGACCTAGCTTCAGAGCCCTGTTTCATTATGTAGTTTTAATTCCGGATAAGGGAGTCTTCCCGGGCAAAATATTTTTTTTTAATTTTTGCATATTTTGCTTCCATGCGAAAAAAAATATGCTCAAAAAGCATTTACTGGATTTTGACTAGGTTCGTCTGGATTTCCATGCGAGGCTGGCAAAATCGGGGGTAGGGGAACATGGGGAGACTTGACCAAGCGCAAAATTCTATTTTTGGCTATGGTGTTTTCTATTCGATTCTGAAATTTTTTTCAAAAATATTTTTATACTTGTTTCGATCCCTTAAGGTAACTTTAAAAGTTTGGAATGAAAAATCCTTTCCTTACAGAAAATATTACGTGATTAATAAATTTGCATTAAATGATGTAATTTTTTATCAAACTTTGTATGGACATATCTACTCGACTACTAATTACTAATAATGTACTAATATACCATCTTAATCTTTGTGAAGCAGTGAAATGATAATACATAAATTGGAACATTGGAAAAGTTATTACTAGAATTTGAATGAAATTGAACGTAATAACTAATGTTGGGGAGACTTGACCAAGATTTTATGGGGAGACTTGACCAAGTGGCAATTAGCTGAAGAAAGATACAAAATTCCTGATATTTATTATGCTTTGGGTATCTACTGTTAATGTTAATCACGCCATAAAAAATCCCACCTCAAACATAAGTCTTTATATTTTAGTATTAGTAAACAAAGTTAGTAATAGTAGGACTGATTTCGTGATGTGTGAACATGCAATGCAAGCAGTACAATTAATGCTTAAAAAGAAATGCATTATAAAACATCTAAATTAATCAAATGCAACCCTTTTATATTTTTTACTGCTACCTAAAGATCTCGACAATATGGAAAAAAATAATTAGAGTATGTTTTATGTCATTATTTTTTGTTATGATTTTTAAAAAATCTCTTGGTCAAGTCTCCCCACGCCTTGGTCAAGTCTCCCCGCAGTGGGGAGACTTGACCAAAAAAAACGACCTCTGAAAAACTTTTGTAACTTTTCAAAAATTAAATTAAAAATTCTGCAAAAAATCATGAAGACGCACAATAACTTTGCGCATTATATCTCAATGACTTTTAATGGATTGAAGACCTTTTTAGAGATTTATGCAGTTTTAGCTGAAAACCTGGTCAAGTCTCCCCATGTTCCCCTACATAAAATCGGGGGCTGATAAAATCTGCTCTACACTGTATACCAGAATATAAGACTCGGACATAGACATAAAACGCAAAAATCGGACAATTCGCTTAAAAAGCTATCACTAAAAAGTCGGCAAGGATGAAACTACAGTGTAAAAACCAGGTAAAATAATAATAAATAATTCGTTCGCAAGAAAATCCGTTAAACGTTACATTCAAGATTAAAAGTTGGACAAAGAAAAGTATTTTGCATGAACCGGATATATTTTTTACATTTTTATACTGACGGTTATTAAAAACGACTCTTACGTGTAAGAGCTTCTGTCCAATTTACACATTCTTATATATTTGAATTGAATTTTACGAAGCATATTTCGGTAACTTTTATTTTTGGTTGCTCATATAGGTGAGATCACTGATAGCCAGCATATCCCGAACTGGAACGTTTGAATGATCTTCCTCGTACCCGACGGGAATCGTTTAGCTGAGATCGGGTACCACAATATTCTGCGCACGACCAGACAACATGTTTGATGTCGTGATAATCGCTGCTACGAGCGCCCGCAAGTCCAATACGCCAGAGATACACATTCTACTTACAATAAGTGGACATAAGCCGGAACATCACCCGAATATAGTCAAGGCCTAAATCCATCTCCTTGAACCAAAGTATCGTCGATACTTTTGGGATAATAGAAGGGAGGCACCTTCCTAAGCATCCATTGCTCCAAACGAATTGCAGACTCTCAAGCGTCATCTGACGAGCAATGTTGAAAAATTAACTTCAATTGGTCCTTCATGAGCTAAAGCATCCTCCTTCTCATTACCTGGAATGGAGCAATGTGAAGGAACCCAAACTGAGGTAATCCAATCCAGATAATGGTACAATTCTCCAGTTAGAACTGGTTGTCTGTAACGATGAAATAATGGTCTGTGAGCAAAGTATCGGTGATACCACGGGTAGAAGCCGACTTCTCGGATTATGTTATAAAAATACATTTGGAATAACTTGTGGGCGTTTGGATGTCTCGAAGAAAACAATATCATCAAACTATCTAAGAAATGAACGCAATTTTGTGCCATATTTGAAACACCCGTACTACATTACCGACGATATCGTGGTTTGGTGCGACCTGATGAGATCTTCTGGGTGGGCACCTCACCATATTTCGGTTATTGTCCGGAGAAAATTGATCCTATGTTGGTATTCTTGTTTTGGATGCCTAATATGACATCCCCATTCCTTCTTTGGAGTTGAACCAGACCTTGAGACATTTTGATGTTACAACCTGAACGATAGTTAGAAAACACAACTAGCTCAGTTTTATCTGTGGATAATTCGATACCCAGTTGATAAGCCCAGATGGGCAAATTGTCCAAAGTACCTTGCAATGGTACTTTAGTTCCTATAACAGAGAGTTGCCTTAGAGAGCAGGAATTGTCAAGACATTCATCGTTGTCCTTCGGAAGAGCCATGTAGCTATATCGTGTTGTTGCTATTTCATCATGCGAAAATTTAACGTGCTTTTCTGACAACAAACAAAATCAAATGCTCCCTATATTCACGAAAACTGATACCATTTGCTCTTTGCGAGCATAAGCTATTTTAATTTCGGTTGAAAGCGACGCATGGCAATCGTTTATCCTTTTGTTTTTACGGAAGCCAAATTGTCTATCTAACAATAAACCATTTACTTCGACCCAATCGTCGAAACGGAGTGGGATCATTTTATCGAACAACTTCCGGATGCATAACAATTGGCCGATACGAGTTGTGGTCGGAGGTTGAATTCATTGGTTTTGAGATGGCGATGACAATAGGCGCCTTGTCGCAGAGTCAAGCAGATTTTCAACAAATTTATCTTTTATATTCCTTGTTTTGACGTGCGTCTTTGTTTTTTTTTCCTTTTTCAAGGATTTTTATGAACGTGTCCCCTGGAAAACAGACAAAGAAAGGATGAGCGGAACGGTGAGAATGAGGAAACGGTGAAAATTCACCTTTATTGGAAACACTTAGAAAAGATATGTCCTCAAGCAGGAATCGAACCAGCGATCTCACAGTCTCTAGTTGGGTGCGTCAACCACTCCGTCATCGAGGAACTGTGATGATGTCATCACATATTCCCAACATCCACCCCCAATGTTTCCTATAAGCAGATCGTCACATCTCTCTCTCTCTCTCTCTCTCTCTCATCGATCGTTAAATTTAATTTGATTGTGTCTTGTTCGGGGTTTTATTATTGAATGACAAGAGTGGAAGTGAGGGAACGCGACGTGAAAGGACATCTGTATCGGTACAGAATCATAACAGACCTTCTTAGCGAAATCGAATATCCAATGATTTGAATATTTCACTTTTTCATTGGTACTGTTAATTCCGGAAGAGTTTATCGCTTCTCGCTCTGAGCACTATTTATCCCACCACGGGTTAGGAAATCGTTTCCGATTGTTTGTGCCGTTTACGCGCTTCGGCAATCAAGTCATCCAGAAACTTGTACTCTTCCTCTAGAGAAAGTTCTTGTTATGGTTTTGGCTATAGATCGATGAATGATTGATCAGAATTAGCACTAAGTCTGGGAAGTTTAACAAATTTCAATCAATTTAGAAGTATGCATGACATTTATTTATACCGAAATTTCTTACCCTATTTCGAGCAAGGCCATCAAAAGGGACACCAACAGAACACTAAGTTTGGTGAAATTTTAAATTTAAGTTTACTTTAGATTTGTCTATAATTCCATTATTGCGCTGTTTGAAGACGGACGGAGCATTTTCTCGGGAGACTTTGGGAAATCAGTTGAAGCTAGGTGTTTGAAGACGACGTACATAGTATTTATCTGGGAGACTGTACACTCAGATCAGTTAACTGACCACACGGTTTATTGAGGAAATCAACTCGGCTCTATCGTAGACAAATTCGTAGATTTTATTTGAATATTTGTTACATGACCAACCGATTCAAGTTTCAAGTTTCCAAGCTGCACTGGGCCATAAGCCCATGTATAAACTCCCCCGCTGATGGTGAAATGGATGTCAAACAATTTTTGTCTTTAAATCATATACATTGAACTCAGTAGGACCATATCTGATCTTCTTTCGATTCAAATATAATCTGCTGAGTATTCTTTTGCAGATAAGTTCAGCATTGTGATATCCTATCTAAAGTACATAAGTAACGTTACTAGTGACAAGTATTTTATAAAAACTACCACATTTACATACCCGCCCACAAAGTCGAGATCAACTGCGTGGTCACCCATTCGAGTTTGTCTGGCGTAGATCTACTGAAACATGAGGCTTAAACCCTTACTCCAATGGGTGGAGATTTTAAAAGACAAAGGCCCGTTGTGCAGTGAATTTAGGATGACTCTTGCGCTAGGTATGCTTAAAAAGCGTGCCTATTATGGGAAGAGTACTCCAGATCTCTTGCCATGGCCCACGTACAAACAGTACCCGGAGAATCGGAAGCGTTCTCTTAAAATGCGGTCTAAACACGTTTTCGTAGAAAATCCGATGAGAAGTCATTCATCGCGACAAAATATCATGCTTTCTTGGTTCAGAAAGAGGGCGACTCTGGCCCCTTGTGGGGACATCTGTTAGTACACCTAAAAACTATAGGTAGATGAGATTCCTTGAAACGGTTGAACATTTTCTCTCGAGAGGCCACCAAATATAACGGCCCGAAGAAGCGCTGATACAAAGTCTAAGTAAACAACCTGTGATCTTAGAAATTCGAGATCAAACTAGGAGTTTCCAGCGCTTTCAGGAACACCAAAAATCCAAGTGGCTCAACATTTTAACCAGAGATTAAACATAGTGCAGGACTGGGCGGGCTTAAGTTCGGTTCCAGCCAGTTTGTATTATTCCGGCACCGAGGAGACTTCAATTCTAACGGTACGGCATAAGGTCGATTTTTTTTCAGGTTAGATGAATATATGTAGATAAATTTCTAACCCTATGTCCGGCATTGGGAATCGAACCCAGGTGAGCCGCATACAAGGCAATCGATTTACCGACTACTCCTAGCTTCTCGATGATAATCGATTTAGCTCACTCCACGATCTTTGAAATAACTTTAGGAATGCGGTCTGCTTTACTGCCCTTGAATGTGGTAAGTGTGAGTGTGCGACATTGAGAAAACGAGCGATGAAGTTTGCAATGGTTTTCGCTATTCTTAAAGTTGAAGTCTGTGCATTTGAAATTTTCGTATCGCGCAACTCAAGAACGTTCTTCATTAAGTTTTATATTTACTTTACATTTTTTAAAAACAATTTGTGAGTAAGTCGAAATGCCATTAACAGGGCTGCAGCGTGGTCTTCTGGTGTCTTTGGTGGAGTCTCGGTTGTGCGACACTTTGGTGATATCATTGGCTTTCTTTTCAGTACGCTTTTCGAACAATAATTTAGTGTGTTCCTGGACATGTGGTTTGTGAAGTCTGATTTTAACAGTCCATAGGACCGTGCTTGGTGATTCCTAAATTTCAAATCCTATCGGAGGCTTTTAGCCATCTTATGTTACCTTCTCCCAGTACAACATACCAAGCAAAACTAATTTATCATTGCTTCCACAATTGGACGGAATTAGCGAGTGCTGCACACTGTAATTAACGAAAATTTTAAATTTCCCAAGCTATAATTTGCAGCGTTGTGCCCTGCTTCTGTCTTACTTCGAGCTTCGAGTCCGGACAGCGGGGCTGCTAGCGCAAATACCTACCACCCAACTGATGCGGAACTTTTTTGCTTCATTTCAGCTTCCCTTTTATTTTTCCTCGCTCGCTTGAAGCTTTCGCGTGACAATGTGCCATGATGGCACTGGAGAAGGGGGAACATTTTCCCTCCAGTTTGCCACCCAGGCGAGAAAAAATGGTTAGATCTATAGGGAAACGGGTACGGGCACAAAATAGACTAACGAACGTAAACATAAAGCAAACCACCACTGGTCCACCATTCAGCACAGAGCTTGGGAGGAACCACTGGGAAAATTACTTGGGAGTTGAATGGAAGGCGAAAAAAATAATGCCATGTACAAAGGAGAGCGGTGCTGATGGGAAATAGAGGGGAATCGTTGCTCGAACAACAAAAGTGTTGGTACATATATACTTTTTTTCGATTTCATACTAGCTCATGCTCTGCGCCATTGCGGTTTTTAATGACCATTCTTCAATTTTTCTAGAATTTGGTTAATAAACTTTTTTTTTCACATCATCGAAGGTGAATTAAAAATTCCAAGTCTACTAAATATTAATTTGTTATTAGTATTTGAGCACTTTTAAATTTATTATGTCGAGAATATCACAAACATTTATTATGCTGTGAGAGGATGATTTCTCCAATAAATTATAATATTTTACGAAAATGTGTTTATTTATAATTGAGCTTGGTTGTATTCTCGGAGTTTCAAATAATGAATCGAAGTAAGCAGAATTAAGAACTTTGTTGAAGAAAACCGTTCGATATCCTGTGATCCGTCTCGATTGCATAGCAAGCAAATTAGAATTTGGTTTCTTGAATACGAGGTTCATTATTCATGATTTCAGGAGCTTGGTCATGATTTTTCTAAATCGTTCACTTTACGAAAGTGTGATATAAATTTATGATCTGATATTTTTCTGCACATTTATCAGATATTCTTTTAATACTTGTAGAACTTTTGTCAAAATAATTTTTTTTCATAGTCATGAAGTTTTGCCGACACTAGCTCAGTATTGTCTCATTCCTAGGACATTACAGCATTAATTCACTTTAAAGTGGGCTGTGAATCGGGCCTCAAATAATCATTAATACAAACCTTTTTCGTTTTTTCTATCGCCGACTTCAGAAATAGCACATATGAGCATGGAAGCAACTAGGCCGATGAAAAAGTCATTTATGACTAATGACCATTTATTCGTATAATGCCCTGGTTCACAAATCCTCATCATCCCCTAATTGTGGGTAACTCACTTTTTTCAATTTTTAAACTAAAAGAAGATAATAGTTGCTGATGGAAACTCATGGTACAGGTACATTGTATATTTATCTTTTCCTTTTATCAACCCTCGTAGCTCACACGAAGCAAGTGTAGAAATCCTGTGTTTGTTGCAAAAAATCATTCTAAGAGGTAGCTCCCGGTAGAAGCTACACTGTTATTTGATACTAATTTGAATACTTCTAAACAAAAAAATTATGGGAGTAAATCTCACCTGGGAGACTTTCGCAAAGTTTCATATAAGAACCGTAAAAATATGAACTGCGGTACACTATTCTTTTCCGGAAAATAACGCCGTCTGAATAACCGAAAAAAAAAGAACCAGCAAAAAGCATAAAGCTTTATTCCCGACCAGTCCACGTAGGGAAACCCGACGCTTATGTAAATATGTACAACCATATGTACATGTAATGTACACACGCTGGGCGCAATATTTATATTTATATTTTTTAATTTACCTTTTTATGCGGTTGATAAAGAATATGTTTGCCCGGCGCCGAGGAAGAAGGAAATTGTATAGGAAATCGGCAGCGTCCTCGTCCCATCGTCTTGTGGTTAAAAGAAAAAAAAACCACTCGTTTCATTGCTCCTCGCCTACAAGCCGGGGTCGAACGAGGATGTTCATCTTTTATCGGTGTGATGGTATGTGTCGGTTGGAAACTTATTTTCCAGTTCACTTCGCCCTGCAGCGTGGGCGCTGTGAAAGTGGTAAATGCAAGGATCTCTGATGGTAGAGGTACTAAGGCAGCCGACGGGCAGTCATTTCATACGATACTGTCGTTTATTTATGTCAAGTTCGGTGTGTATAATTTGAAAAATAACTGCTTATTTTTATATGTCACCATCCTGTAAACTCTTGCCACAACAATGGAGGAACGCAGACAAGCAAAAGGCCATGCAAGTCGGCCTAAGAAAAAGGGTAAATGTTGCGAGATTTGTGTATCTCAACGGTGTCTCTGATTTGTTGCTTTGGCGGAAAGTTTTAATGGATAATTTGGCATTTTTTGCATGTGAACTGGTAGTATAGTTAAGGAATAATTATGCGGAAAGAGTAAGTTGAGTGTGTTCATCATGAAAGCGAATAATATGAAGAACCTAGTGGAAATTTATCAGCGAATTTGATCGCATTCTACATTTGAAAGCATTCTTAGAAGAGTTAATAGATAATCGGAACCCACATGGTCAGATTGATCTAGAGAGGAACGAAGTGTTTGCATCAACGACCGTGGGCTGATCGTGGGCTAATCGCATGAAATGATGGCCCGTGATTTTTTGGTATAAACAATATTTCGGTACACATCATTTCGATGATGGAGTAGTGAGTATAGGGCCAAGTTCTCTCTGGAGGTGCTAAGCTGATATTGTGGCTACGTACCTGCAAAGTCTGTAGAGATCGATGGCGTAATCTCCGAACTAGGTTTGAAATGCAAAGACCTGTTGAAGTACGGGGCTGGTTGCTTCAGTGTGATGACTTCTCACTTCAGCAGGTGAATATTTTGGAATGCAAGCAATTGTATTCAGCTAAAATAGCAGACAATTAGAATACGATTTCGCCGAGTTTTATATTTCTAATTACATGGACATGGTTCATCTAGCTGTTCGCCTGTTTGTACCGTGGGTCATGAACTGCACCAATTGCGAACAGTTGGGCCACACAGCCACCTATTGTATCAATAATAAATGGTGCGGTGAATGTGGAGTAGAACATGAGTATGATTCTTGCGGCAAACAGTTTGAAAACTGTATTTTCTGCGGGGGTTTATGCATTTTTATGCAGAAATGTTAAATAAAAGCTTGCCACCTATCCATTCCGAAAATTCCTATGCTCTTTTGGCTCTTGTTGAATATGAATCTGATGATTCTCAAAAAGGAACATCTGTTGTTAATCCGTTAACGTCGTCGAGGAGGAGAAATCTGTCTTCCAGTAGACTGCTTCGCATGAGTTAATTGGTGTTCCCGTCTGTGAGTGTACCAGCTACACATAACAAAACCAATGAAAGTGCTATTCTGAAGCCAATGAATGTTGCTCCCGGACTCGGTAATTTGAATCCTGAGAAGGAGTACCCAGCACTTCCAGGAACATCATAGCCCCCAAATTATCTCCTCTTTTCAAACTGATACTTAGTCCTGTAGTGGACTAATGAAAATTTCTGATATCGTGGATGTAATTTTCACAGCTTTCAATGTTACTAATGCTTCCAAAATCTTCTTCCTTTAGTGAAAACATTTTTGAAGCAGTTGATTGCTAGATGGCCCCTCATTGCATATCCTTCGATGGCTAATTCATCAAACGGGATTACGACTTTGATGAGTATCCTCCCCGAAAATCGATTCCTCAAAAATTTCACCAAATGATTTGAGATGTTATGCCTTTGCATTAAGCCAACTTTGGCTAATTTAATTAGATCTCAACTTCTACTATTTTAATATTATTCATCTGAATCGTAATACCTCTACGGTGTAGTACTTTTTGGGATTAAAAATTTCTGTACTTTCGATCGAATTAACTTTCCTACGATACAGGCAGCTTTATGTTTGGAAGAGAGCCGGTTGGAGACTGCGATAAGCACACTCCCACCGCACTTTTTCCGTGTACTGTCCGGATCGCGATCGTTACGATAAACAGTGTAACCGAAAAACTGAAGTGAGATAATTCGATCATTCAGTCACGTTTCGGTCAGAACAATAATATCATGATCGACATCTGGAACAGTGACAAACAATTCGTCTATTTTTGTACGTAGTCCTCTAACGTTTTGAAAGCAGATACTAAGATGTTGCCTTACTTCGGTTTCACATATACATAAAGTAGAGTGCCAAGAAAAAACAGATAATATGTTCACTTGACGTTGCCGTTGAACATATTCGGAGTGTGGAAGAAAGGTGTGCTGTATCATCCTTCCCGGTCACTTTTTGTACCCGGTTGTGGGTCATCGTGAAAAATCATTACATGATATTTTTATCACTGAATATAGTAATATTTGTTGAAATCCCGTATATTAAATTTGATTCCAGCTATTTTGGTTGTTTTCTCGTTGGTGTTGTTTAAAATTGGATCACTGCAAGCGGATATGCCGAAAAAATCTTTGAAGCGATGTCGAAAGGTCAGTATTTTGGATTCTCGCGAGAATATTGTCGATTTGCGGGTGAGAAGGGCAGTAAGAGAGAAAATATCAAACCGAACGTCGAAGAAACTAAAAGTCGGTACTGGGAAATTTATCTTTCGATGACGATGATTTTTTGTATACTTTCGCCAGAAACGTAAGGGAAATTGTTCACGCGAAAACGTAAAAGTGTACAACAATGATGTCTTCTGAGCTGTTTTATGATGACCCAATACCTCCATTTTGATGACATAGATATAATGATTAATCAGCCTTGTGTTAAGAAATTTGCGATAATCTTTTTTAAAATATGAAAAGCAAGATAAAGTCTTTTGAAATATTAAGAGCTTGTTTTGCGAAAATCTTTGCGGGAGACTAGCGGTGTAACCAGAAATTTGGTATGGTGGTGTTTTGATGAAGATCGATGATTTTTCGAAAACGGCAGAAATTGATGTAACTTTGATAAAATATCGAGTCTATAAACATGAAGAATCAATATAGAACAGCTTCAAACCTCCATAGATAACTTTCTTTTACAATATGATAATAAAGTCAAAGTATATGCACTTTTGAAGCTAAAGTTTCGCTTGCGGCCAAAATGATATTAAATCAAAGTCCAATATTACATTTCTGTTTGCTAGGGGCTCAAAAATTAATCTTAGGCTGTAAAGCTGTAGTAGCTTTATGTGGTACTAGCTGTAACCCGGTGCGCTTCGCTACACCCATCAGGACTACACGAAATATTTTAAAAATACTAAAAATAACAAATATTTTTGCTCGCGGATAGACAATGTTCTTAGTTTGACCACCTGGAGCACAATTAAATTAATTGCTCTGTTTTTCTACACACAATCGTTTGAAATCCCTTGATATAATTCGAATTCGAGGGTGCAGTACATCTGTTCCTTTATATTTTCTAGTTACAATGGTCGCTTAAATGAAATTTTTCAACCGAAGCACAGTTGTGGTGGGTCGATGTTGCACAGCAACTAATATAATAGGCACACAAAGTTTCAATTGCAACACATGCGGTGCACAGTGTTGCAAAACGACGTTTTCACGATAAAAATTCAATAGCTCCTGAACCATTGGTTTTGGAGAATGGATTTTTTCGAAGAAGTTTCTGTATATAAATAGATGCATCTTTTGATATAATGAATTGAGTGATTATTCCCCTAAAAGTGAGATAGAAAATTTATTTCCCCAAATAATTTAGCTAGAAGGTCACTGTCTTCAGTAAAGTTCTAGAAAATATTATTGTGAAAATCTTTACTGAAGATACTTAAGCTCTATATAGTAACAGTAGCGAGATATGTAGGTTTTCTTGGGATAGACCCCTTCAAAACAGTTTTTCGAATATAACTTTTTACGATTACTTTTTATTATTAAAAAAGTGTCTTCTACAAAGTTGTTAAAAGCGATAAAATACACATTTTTTATAACAACGATGAATCCGTAGCACTCGAAACAACAAAGTTATTGTCAATTTTCGAATATTTTTTTTATTAATTTACACCTTAAGCAACTTCCTTAATCGCAAAAATTCGTAGAAATAACTTTATTCTTTCGATTAAATATAAAAACCTTCGTCTGACGGAGACTGCTGGGTGGGTTACGTATAAAACCAATACTCTTGAAAGCATGATGGATCGACTGAATTAAATAATTCAACTCGATAATCCATAGATTTATATGTGTAACAGAATTACCATCGATTTTATATTGGATGGAGTAGTGTATGAAATTGAAGTCAATATACGCAATCGATTAATTCTTCAACAGATTGTATTATTTTACAAAATCATGTGGAAATGTGGTGCAAGTTATTGTTGCATCGATTAACATTTTCCCAACCCGTATATCTAACTTTTTTGGCGAATTACCCTGCGAAGATGACTATAAGAATCATTCAATAAAAGTATGCACATATAGTGAAAAGTTCTGTTTTCGAAACATATTTCCAATGATACGAAGACATAACGGAGTGTTGGTGGACGTGGGTAAAGTTAATTCATAAAAAATGGCACATTTAAAAAAATATTTTGACGATACAGAGCGTGTTAGTATATTCATTCACTTTCCATATAATAACTGCAAAATTGAACAATATTTCTTCAAATATCATACCAGAATACTGAAAATTGAGCCAGTGACAGAGAATCTCTAGAGGCATCTCGTTGAAAACTTGCTTCGTGGTGTACATCATAAATCAAAATATATTGGACCAATCGTTTTCAAGGTTTGCACAGCTCTTCTACATATTGTTACTTGCCGAACCAGAAGGGTCGCGGCCTATATTGCCCCTAGTCCCTGGTCAAGCCACGGGGACCGTTTGGGGTGGGCTCCGAAGGCCTCTTTTCTTGGCTAGCTCGAGCTTGAGGCACGGAGGCTTCAGGGTCGGCTCAATGTCACTCTATCCAATCGGAAGACAAACACGGTCTTTTCACTTTTTTTTTAATTATTTATTGTAACTTACAATTTTTGTGTGTGAGTGTAGGTGTATACAAGGCCGGCCGGCGAACGCCGGAACGAAGCGGGAAACGGTCGGCTCCTGTTGCGATGGCTACGACGACGGGATGCTGCTGCGATGGTCTGCTATTGGTGTGGCGATGGTACACGTGGGCTGTTGGGTGGCGGGGTCCGATGCGACCAGCGATGCCACTTTCTGGCGAGTGCGTCGATAGGCGATCACTGCGGTTGATCTTCGGCGACAGGCCGGCGATTCAAGGGCACTCTGGCTGGACTCAGCTACCTGCTGATGACCCGGAGGTCTCGATGGAACCTCGTGGCTGGTTCAGTGTGCTCATGGGAACTTTTGACGGGCTTTTAGCGATGCTGGTGCCACTATCAATGACGGGCCGTTCAAGGGACACCACGCTTCGGACTATAAGCCACTCCGATGGCTTTAGGATCTAATATAATATAATGGGTCCTGCAAGCGGATAATATTGACGAGGGAGGGAAATCTTATGGGTTTGCTACTGGGAATGTTTTAATTTGCGTTTCATACCTGATTCCTTCTCGGTATTTAGTTAATTCACTTTCTATCACTCCTCTATTTGCTTCACTATTTCAAATATTTCTAACTGTCTATCTACTTAAACTTTCAACTTTGATGTCTGCCTTTCTTGAAGTCTACAGCAAAAGTGATCGGCATATTCTTTCTATCCTAACCCAGTAGCTTCCCTCTCACTCGCAATTTTCCTCTCCCGTTTGGCTTTATTTCCTGCTTTCCCAGTGTTTTCCAATCCCGAGCGTTTCCTGTTTTCCTAACGTGTGTGTAATTTGATGTTTTGTGTTCATGTGTTACATATTAAAGCTTAAGTATTTATTTAGACCGTTTAAAAATAATTTACGTGTGCTTTATTTTAATTTTCCTCCTAATCACATTAAACATTATATGAAATATTTATATATAAAATAAACGTTATATACTTTCATTATCCAAGACACATATTTGAGAGTATGGTTAAGCCTCCTAACTGTTATACGCAGTATTATAGCGTATCTATTACTGCCTACGTTCGAGTCGAACAGCAGTATGGCAAACTCTCTTGCTCGCGTTTTGCTCTCGCTTTTTGCAACTGGTCTATGGGGTAAAGGGCCCAAATGGTAACAATATCCCCAGCTATTGATCGAAGCTTTTATTTTTTTCTTGATATTTGAATTTTTCATAACATTCTGCAGCTAAAAATGCAATTTTCGCTAAAAAAATCATGAAACTTATTTTTGTGAACAAAGTTATGATGACATTTTGGTTCAGTAGATTTAGAGTTATGCTGTACATCGCATTTATTCGAGGTGTCTCCTGAAGATTTTCAATATTTTGCGGTGAACATTAAGGAAAATATTGCTTAAATGTTGCATTATTGTCTGAATAGACTAACAGCCTCACTATCGCCAATTTTTTTTTAAGCGCGATATTTTTTTCAACAATAATCGTACCCCCTTAAGCAAGAACTGATTTCATCAGTAGGTGTCGACTAACGGATAAAATTTGACGAAGATCGCGGACCACGCCACCAAATATTCGATTAGTTCCTTTTATGAATCATCGTGAATTCGTCCGATATAAGTGTTGCATTCTTTCAGCATTTTGCTTACATCCGAATTTTGATTGATATTGTAAGTAACGTTTTCCGCAAGCGCAAGATTTAGTGGCTATTTTAGGGCAGAGCTGTTCGTCCATAATCCAGCAATGTTGATTTAACTTCAGATGAAGCGATCGCAAGTGCAATTTTCAATTAAATTTTCAATTTAATTTTCGACAAATTTATGCAATTCACCAGTATTATATTGTCATTCGCGTAATAGATCTCTATCAAATAAATTCTTGCCATTTCATTATGTGCTTGTAAACATACATGCAACAAAATTTTAGATTTTTGAAGTCATTCATAGATATTGCATCAGAAACCCTCCCTCTTCTTCAGATTCCGAAACCAACAATCATGTCCACCGTCTTGGTGGAAGAAATACTTATGCCAAATCATATATAATATATATATATATATATATATATATATATATATATATATATATATATATATATATATATATATATATATATATATATATATATATATATATATATATATATATATATATATATATATATATATATATATATATATATATATATATATATATATATATATATATATATATATATATATATATATATATATATATATATATATATATATATATATATATATATATATATATATATATATATATATATATATATATATATATATATATATAGCTAAAAAAAGTTCTTTAGTGCACCCCCCCTCCCCTCTCCTTTTCCTCGGCTTAGGTACTTCTCACCCTCCCCATCGTACACAAAAACCACCCCATGACCATCTCCTTAGTGGAAGAAATACTTATGTCAAAATTGAATTCATCGCTAATAATCACATTGAATGAATATACTTCAGAATTGCTTCAGAACTCTCTTCCCCCCTCCCTCCTTTCTTGGTCCACTCCCATTGGCTCAGTAGGAGAAATACATATGTCAAATACTAATAAATATGGAGATATAAATAATTCTTTGCCTAAAAAACAACCCCCCCACCCCTTAAGCTCAGTGTACCCCCAACCCAAAAAACCATACCATGAACATCTTCTTGGGGGAAAGAATACGTATGCCAAATTTCATCAAGATCGGACTTGTAGTTTAGAAGTAGTTAGCGGACATACATACAAACATACATTGATTTTTATATACATAGATTTTTCATTTTGAGTGGATAGGGTTGCCAACTTCGGTGACGCTTTCATGCGGAGATTTTTACTGTTCTGGGAGAGGCTTTTATAGAAACACTAGTATACGTTGAAACCAGATCTACCTGCTGAGTTTGAATGAGAAGAATAAACTGTTACATTCCTCTTGTAACTCATCGAGATATCGATTACCGAAATTGATTCACATTCGCCGTTTGGTACTTTGATTTGGCAAAGCATAAAGCACACCTCTGTTCTGAGCTTTTTTCATTAAGCTGTAAATTTTTCGCGTTTGTAAATCGTTTTGTCGATTTAGATAGAAGTGGAAATTTCACTTCCCCTGCTAATCACAAAAAATCCTAAAGCATTAGCCACTCTCGCTGTGGAGGATATGCCGAAAAAGGATTGCCCTCTGCCATTGCTAATAGGAGAAGTAGAGTGAAGCATGCAAGAAAGCTGAATTGCCTGGGAAGTATACTGCGGTGCACTGATAATGAAATATAATGAAATCGATCATGCAATGCACGAATTCATTCGTTGTTTTCTGCAACGAAGTACTTTCGTGCATTGTAACTAGTAGGTTTCGTTCATTTCATGAAAAAGAATGGCCGCTTAGTGAACGAAGGCTTTCGTAAATTTTACACGTTTAATGTACACTGCACGAATGTAATCGTTGATAACGACACTATTTTTCGTGAATGAAACGAAATGTTTCGTTTATTTTAATAAACGTTTGTGTATAATACGAACGATTTCATTACTCACACGAATTTATTTCGTTCATCTTAGGAAAGTTTTCGTATTCATTATTTTTGCAATCGATATTTTAGGATCGATGTTTGACGACACGATTTTTTTAACTAACTAAAAGAATCGATCTGGCAAAATCGATTTTATTTCAACCTGCTTACCTGTACAGTCGTGATTCGCTGGTTGGACATTTTTTAACTGGACCGCTTTGCAGTTGGACCTCCGCTTGTTGGACCATTGTCTAACTAAAAAGCATCTGAACGTCAATATCTCGTGTCAAATTTACTTTGACAATCAATCTGACAATATTTAGAGATGTGAATAGATGCATTTACAGTGCCAACATCTCCTTTGGAGAGTTTTTGACATTTGTCAGTCGGTCCAACTAGCGAATCAAATTCGTTAGTTGGACAAGGCTGTGGACCAACCAGCGAATCACGACTGTATTGAGGACTAGAAAGATTGTGGTGTGATGAAATGGACGCTTGATGAACACAAGTTTTAATAAATTTTACTTATCTAGTGTACATGAAGGAAAAAAATGATTCGTTTGTTTCAATAAATGTTTGCGTATATTACAAACAACTTCGTTGGTCGCACGAATTCATTTCGTTTATTTTAGAAAAGTTTTCGTATTTGTTAGCCTCTTATTGTTTTCAGTCGATCTTTTGGGATCGATGTTTGACACCTTCGATTTTTTTTATTTTAAAAAGAATCGATGTGGCCAAATCGATTTTACTGTGGTGTGAAGAAGTGGCCGCTTGATGAACGAAAGTTTTCGTAAATTTTACTTATTTAGTGTACATTGCACGAATGTTTTCGTTGAAAACAACATTATTTTTCGTGAATGAAACGAAATGTTTTGCTTATTTTAATAAACATTTGTGTATATTACGAACAATCTCGTTGGTCGCACGAATTCATTTCGTTCATCTAAGAAAAGTTTTCGTAATCATCTTTCATCGTTCATCTCTCGTCATTCTCGATTAATTAAATTTTGTGAGGAGTAAAGTGCATAACGTTAAAAGTTAATTAAGTAGTTAATTTCTCCGGGTAAAATAGTGGCCCTGTAACTAGAATCTTCATCTAACCGATAGCAGCGCAAGAAACCATACAGCATGGTTGTTAAAGCAATCACCGATGAAGCTCACTTCCAAACCGAACTAGCCGCAGCAGGAGGAAAATTGGTCGTTGTGGATTTTACCGCAGCTTGGTGTGGACCGTGCCGAAACATATCGCATTTGTTCGATCAGCTTCCGGCGAAATATCCAAAGGCTGTGTTTATCAAGGTGGACGTCGACAGATGTACCGAAACGGCACCGTCCCAGGGCATGTCGACCATCCCAATGTTTATTTTTTACCGAGGCAGAACAAAGATTGACAGGATGCAGGGTGCAGACATTAATGGACTTGAAGCCAAAATACAGAAACATTACATCGCCAGCTTGTATGAATCTGGAGAAGAATACGGTCATGGAATGTTGGACTTGAACACCTTCATCCAGAAGAACCAGTGCGAATGTTTGAACGAATCGAACGACCACCCGATGGTGAATGCGCTCAGTTCCAGCGGTGGTCATCTGGTGTCCGATTGTGACGAACAGTTGATCATTTCGATTACCTTCAATCAGCTGGTCAAAATCAGTGCCATCAAGTTCAAAGCACCGCCCTCTCACGGACCGAAAAAAGGTGAGAACCTTTATCAATCAACCAAGCACCATCGATTTCGATATGGCCGAATCGCAAGTTTCAGTGCAGGATCTGGTACTGGGGCAGAAGGATCTTGTGTCGGGATCGCCGATTCCGTTGCACTTCGTTAAATTTCTGAACGTTCAGAATAGGCTGTTCGTGAAGGATAACCATTCTGGTGACGAGACGACCATTATCGATCATTTGGCTTTTATCGGGTCACCGATTGCAACGACTAAGATGGATGACTTCCAGCAAGTGGTTGGGAAGAAGGGTGAAAGCCACTAGATTGTTTGAGCCGCCGGGAGAAGGATGGATAGAAGGCGGTGGATAGGTGCAGTAACGAATATGTTTGATACAGCTCCGGATTCTGGATCTACTGGAAACGAAAGAGGTTCAGGAAATCTTCCTGAAACCGGTGGGCACGGATACGGCTACTAAATAGTCAGACTGAGACCGTCGTGATGAGTTGTTGACGTATTCTACCTCTATTGAAGCTTTTTGACGTTGACGGTTTGACGAATAGTACTCGTAAATATTACAAAGATGTTCGTATATAGCAGCGAACAATTCGTTTGCCGAATGAAGCTGTTTCGTAATAAGCCAACGAAAGTCGTTTCGTGGTATTCACGAAAGATTCGTAACAAAAAATAAAAATGTTTCAATAGAACTACGAACGATTCATCATATGTACGAAAAAATTCGTATATTTTATGAAAATTGTCTGTATGAAACAAATTCCTGGCGATTTACGAATATATTCTATCAGTGTGTCTTCCGGCATTTTTCGCTGGGCGCCAAAAATCTGGTAATTGGATGCACAGATAATATGCCAAATATAAGCTTTTTACGATATCTCTAGATTACTCACAAGGGTTTCAAGTTCCTATAGTAATATATGTGGAAACTCGGAAATAAAAATTTAAAATTCTATTAAAAATTCCACAGTAACTCTGCATACCTCAAAACTTATGGTCGCGTAGCTTATATTATAACGAACAGCTTTGTTGATTCCCTGATAAAGTTATTTATTTTTGAAGACCAACTGATTTTTCTGAAAATTCCTATTCTAAGCATGTGGGAGAAAGAGAGGCAACACATAAGTTTATATAACAAATCTTTTTTCTGCAAAATCGGATCAATTTTCAGTCTTCGGCAATGTTGACCCTTACACCTTAAGCTATACATCTCCAGATTTTGGGATGCACAAGATGACACTGGCATTTTGTACTGAATTAATTGTTTCTATTGTTTGTTTTTCATATATTTTCACGTACAAACTTCAAAACTCTAGTAAGTCAACTAAAGTTTTCGGGAAAAGCTCATATTTGATAAATGCTATGTGAAGCCAATTACCGTTTAATTTAACAGTGTTCCGAAAAAGTCAAAATTGTTGCCGGTCTAATCGGTTATGCATCATCACAGTCGCTACGGAAGTTCCAACAAGGGGTGATCCCTTGTTCAGGACCGCTGCATCGAAAGATTTTCAGATGAACTACTTAAAAATCAAATATGGCTCTTATGTAAAGGATTTATTTGTCTAAATTGCAACATGCATATCAGTGTGGGAAATCCACGATCAATCTGCTTCACGATGTTGTTTACGCTATTGAGAAGACTTTCTCGCTCAAGAGATCTAGCTTGGGTGTATTCCTAGGTATTAAGGGTGCTATCGATAATGTGTCCTTCCAGTCTATTGTGGAAACGACGCGCTGTCATGGGGTATCTGCATGTATCTCTGGTTAGATAAACGCAATGCTTAGCAAGCGCATTTTTTTACTCATCACTAAGACAAGCAGAGACGCGGAAGAAGCGAACAACAACCGGCGTTCATCCATTGCACTTCTTTAATTCTGAGCTACTGTGGACAGATCAAGTCAAATACGTTCGAGTTATATTGGATTCCAAACTGAATTGGTCTGCTCACATTTAGTCCAGAGTCATGAAAGCGTACATGGCCTTCGGGCAGTGCAGACGAACTTTTGGAAAGACTTTGGGTCATAAACCTACTACATCCATTGGATTTATACGACAATTGAACGTCCAATACTGTCATACGGATGTCTTTTGTAGTGACAGAGGGGATATTTGATGATGGTCCAGTTAAAACTAAACCATCTGCAAAGAATGACGCTAATGGCGTTGACTGGTGCTTTCACCACAACTCCGACTGCTGCCCTTGAGGCCCTTCTAAATATCAAACCATAAAACATACACCTCAAACAAGGAGCACTATCATGTACATACAGACTGCAGGTTACTGGGCTTTGAAACAGTAACTATGTTGATCTTGCTACCAGTCATGCACGATTGTGGTCACATATGGTTACATCGGGTGAAGATATTCTTGCTCACAGCTATATTACACTGAAATGTAGTTTTTCTTACAAGACTTTCCATGTGAAAATGCCCTCTCGAAAGGAGTGATTGTCTGGCTATATGGAGAGACAACCACAAATGCAAGGGGCCTGTTACACTGACGGTTCGCTGGTGGAGGGACGTGCTGGTGCTGGTGTCTACTGTCGTGAAATGAGAACGGAACAGTCTCACTCGCTAGGTACCGTAAACCGGGGTGACATTGATCACTTTTCGCATTAATGATTACATATTTTTAGACGCAACACATTTTTTTCAAGCTTAATATTTTTAAACCATGTACTGATGTATGGAAAATAAGATTGGATGGTTTTACCTAAAATTGTCCGCTTACAGCTAATTTTCCAAAAATGATTTCAAGTTGAAGTCCGTTTTCGTATTCCGCGGTGACTTTGATAACCTGCATGTTCACCCACATTAAGTTATTGATGTCAAGGTTTTTCATTCAAATGTTCGTGTAAGCTAATTCTGGAAAGATTCTCATCGTTAAATAGATGTTAATTAGTATTATACAAAGTATTTCAATGTACTGTAAAATCGAGTAACCACAATTCGTAAAATTTGTGTCCAACTAGAATAAAAAATTCTGAAAATCTTTAAAACTTATAAAATTGTTTTATTTCAGTGCTTTATCAATGTACAAAAAGTTCCATCCATTTCAACACGTTGAAATATTGAACAATTTAAAAAAATATGGCGAATTTCAGCTTAAAATAATTTGAAATAATTGCCAACTAGTTTCACAATTTTTTTATTTAAAATAAACAAACTCTTGAAAGTAAATTTGGCACATCCCACTCTAAAACTCGCTTCTAATTTATTACTCTTGTTCAAATCTGAGATTTATTTGTTTTATAAAAAATAGACACCTTACGAAGCTTGGTTTTTTTTGTAGTTTTTGTACCCAAAAACCGAACAATATACTCAAAAAGTGTAACAGATCAGTATTTTATAGGTTTAGAGTAAAAATCATTTCAAATTAAAATGATTCGGTAAACTATTCTGGTTTAATAGGCGATCTACAAAAAAAGTTTCGAGTGATCAAAGTCACCCCGGTTTACGGTAGCTATGTATTTTTTCCAAGCAGAAATTTTCGCGATTATGCGCGCGGTACAATCGGCCCTTCAACAGAGCTTGTCCGGCTAAGTTATAAACTTCTGCTCCGCTCGTCAGGCTGCAATCAAGGCCCTTAGCTCAGACAACTCACGGTGCAATCTGTTGATCGCGTGTCGAACCCAAATCGAAGAACTAAGTATTGTCAACACTATCTACCTTGTCTGGGTGCCCGGTCATTCCGGTATTACTAGAAATGAATGGGCTGACGAATTGGCCAGAGTAGGTGCAGCGATTAACTTCGATGGTCCTGAATTGGTAATAGAAAAAAAATTCGGCCCTGGGCCTCGTCCGAGCAACGCAAATATTGGAGAAATTTACAAACGTATCGCGAAACACAAGCGCTTCTAGAACAACCGTGCCCAGTGATTTCGAAAAATCTCCTACGCGCTGAGTATTTTCATGTGATCTTTGTGAATCCAACTGAACCTAATATCATCTGATATGCAACTGCCCAGCAGTAACGCAATTGCGATTTCGAGCTTTCGGTCTTCCATAGACTACATCGTGTTTGGACGACGGAAACTCAGAGACATACTAGTGAGGTAAAGAAATTTAGGCTTACTCGCAGGCGATTTGAACTACCTGCTGTTCCTCCTCCTTCACAATTCCTTCCGCGCAGGAAATGATAAGAAGACACGACAAGGCACAAATACCCGACTACGCACGGGGAATGTTCCATTTGAGCCAATATATTCTGATTTCTGATTCCACACCTTTTGAACGGTTCATCGATTCAATTGTTCAAAACACATTTTACGGACAAAAAACAAAAACTGGCCCACAACCGGGGACACTCCCCTAGTTTTTGATCATGTTACTCCCAACGCCCCACAGCATTTTTTTTTTCGAAGCGAGACAAACAAATGATTATCTGTCTCTTCGGCTATATTGAGCTGATTATAAAATGTATTTTTGTTTTCCTTTAAACACAATACGGTTAAATGATTAAGTGAAGAGGGGCAATAAAAAACATTATTCCGAAAATGGTGCCATCTTTTACACGCATTACTGTTACACACGAGTTCTCTTTCAAAAGATACATGGGATCAGAGGAAAAAATCCTAACAATACGAACACAAATATTGAAATTTAACACAAGAAACCGGCTAACTCACAAGACATCAATAACTTAGTGAGATCCCTTTACCCCCTGGGCTTATGCGCCACCATCGTTCCCTGAGAAAAGCTCCGAAAAAACGTCTCGAATACTTTAAAGGGTTCAAGTCTTCTTCCCCGGCTGGGATCGTAGGTTCGATGCTGGCGTTTGTGTTTTTCATCACTTCAACACCTGCTGGGATGAGATAAATGGGAAGAGTCGTGACAATCAACCGCACACACTCACAGACCTAGCAGGACGGATTCGTCTGTTGACTCTGGATCAAGGAGTCGAGATGAAAAAGCAAAACATCGACCGGCACAAGAAGAATTCGGCTGCCAAAGTGATAAATGTTGTATGGTGCTTTCTCGGCGTGGGACGGGGGATGCTTTTTTCGGTAGAAATAACCCAAATGGGGAAGGTTCTAGCCTTGAATGGGTGAAAATTTTGTCGCTGGTCGCTAGTGGGCGGTGATGTTATTTAGTTGTTCTTGAGTGGTAAATGGGTTGGATCTGGTACATTATTTAAAATTTCCGAGCCAGAAAAAATGTTAACCATTAAAAATGGAAAACCCTCTTCGATATACATTTTTATTTGCTACCTATTGTGGTTCGTGCCGCACTCGCTCCCTAAACGAAACATTTTTCGCGCTGCGACAAGAATCGAAAACAGAGAATGAACTCGCGACGTCTTTTGAACCAATGTACACCAAGCTGCCAATGTATAAATGAGAGGACGTAACTTGCATCACATGCTAAGAAATACTATCCCAACAGTTAATTGAGTCTAGTGATTGATTTTCGACACTCAATATTGTTGTAGTACTCGAATTCCTAATTGTTGAATTCATAAAATTCTTCGAAATCTACCTGTTCCAGGCGATGCTAGCGATTCAACCGTAACTGCAATGCAAATGACCGTTAAATTCGTTGCGCTCTGACCAAGTCATCGGTATTATCCCATCACACAAAAAGTGAGAGAGAGAGAAATGCTATTGCGAAAAGGTGGCGGAGAAATGCAACACATTTTCCACCCTCACTCACACACATCGCCAATATCTCGCATACTCAGATCCCTCGCGATGTGTGTTTGATTGCTCTGCTATCTCCATACATCGCATGCATCTCATAACCACTACGTTTTGCACCTTGCTCTTCTGTCCTTAAGGACCCGTCGGGCATATCCGCGCACATATGCATACATATGTAGGTTTCGGTTCCCACTATCATTTATTATTATTTTAAGGGAAGCGAACTTCATAATGAAAGTTGTTTAAAAAAGTTGTTTAAAAAATTCCGCAGGAAAAAGTTGTTTAAAAAGCCTTTCCGTCTGGTAAGGATAGTTCCTGCACCGAACGCGGCGAAGCAAAAAGACCGAAAACGCAAATCCTTTCGATTTCTTCTTACTAGGAGGTTGAAAGCCCGAAAGACACGCAACGGTGCCGAAACCGAACCCCGTTCAATGTCTCGAGGAAGTGTGCCAGTCGAGTCTTACCAAGGAGCTGCCAATTCCGATTCCAGGGAGACTTTTGCTTCCTACCCACTTGACCTTTACGCTGTGTCATCCGGTTCCGAGTTTGTCCTACTTTCGTGCGTTGACTCTGCTGACAGTCTGTTTCATCGCCAGCTCAATACGATGTACCTATAGGACTGCAACTGTTGGCCCACTCGATTGGAGTGATTCGCCTGCCTGTCTGAGTATAATGGGTAGCCGCCTGCCTTCGCTTGAAGCATGCTGGTTGGGTAGATGGCAATAACTGGGGTGGCCAGATGCAACACGGGTGGTCTAACAGAAAGTTCGACATTCGGTTTGGGGAGTGCTTGTTGTATGCTAGGTATGTATGATGTTTTACTGGTAATGGGCAAGGGGTGCACAGAGTTTTCTCTTTGCCAAAAATCTTCCGGCCGTTTGTCGAACGAAAGGGAAAGCTTGTTCCGATAAGCTGAGTTTAGGGTGTAAGCACGTGCAAGAGTTTCAACACGTGGGCCAGGTGTTATTTACATTGAAATGAAGAGTAACATTCTAAGCTGCTTGCAGTTTAAAAGTCATCCGGAATGTGTGAGGTTGTAGTCGTTTCTTGATGAGTAGATCGTGCAGGGGCTGGGAGTTATATCAGAATTATGCAATGCCAGGGCCCCCCAATTTAATGAACAATTTTCTGGAAAGCTTGCTGCCAGCAGAGCAGCTTATGAAATAGAGTTTACATAGAGATTGTGCCTAATTTTGGTTTGGTTTTGGCAAACTAAAAACTAGGAATAAACAAAAAAGTGTCAGTTTTACTAAATGATGACTTGATACTACATTTTGTTTAAGAACTTAATATTCTATTTCTAATGATTTCACATTTTTACTTGCGATGCCCAATTTCTCTCAAAAGCGAAAGTTAGGATTAAACCAATTTTCACACAAAAGGTACAATAGTAAACTCAAGCAAAGTTGAATTTCCCATTTGTTTGACTCAGCGAAAGTTATTCGAATCTATTTTGATTGAAAATAGCATTTGGTCTCATCATTCGCGATTGATACTTTCATCCAATAACTTCATTGGCTGAAGTCAGAGAAGAGAAGGGCAACTCGAAATCAAAACTTGTCACAACTCTTTCTAACATCACTAGCGGCACGTGGTGTCGAAGTCCTGTAAAATGCACTGTTAATCAACACATTAGTTCATAATTATAAGACATTGCTGGTATCAAATATCTAGCAAAATCGTCCCCGATAATCCGACAAGTAAGAATATATTCTGTCAGGTAAAACTGTCATGCAATAATTAACCCGGATATTTTACTTTAACATCCTTTACCGCTGATGAGCGGATTTTGACACGCATAACTTTCAATTTTTACTGTTTAATTTGTTAACTTAACTGTTAACTTTTATGCATGCAACATTTGGCACTACATTTACATATTGAAATTTTTGACTTCTCTATCGATTTTTAGTATAAAAAAAAATTATTTCCGCTTCATGTCTTGGAAAATTTTACAGCGCGTCCTTTCTTTTGAGAATCTCCTCGCACGCACGTTGAATGTAAACACAAACAGTGTTGTGTAATATAACAATTTTTCTTGTCAAGGATATAAGATTTTTGGTCTGTATAAAAGGGAAGACACGTAGTTTATAATTATTTTTGATCTTTGACATTAAAATAACTTACACGTAGAAGCAAAATTTGGATATTTTATTTCTAGTATAAATTTTTACAATTTACGTTCTTGGCTGCCCTTCAATTTATATCAAATATACAGACAAATCCAGCAGCACTGTTGAGGTAGGGCAGGAGAGCTCTTACTATCTCACTGACAATTTCAAAATGGCCGATTTAGTTATGCCTCTAGTTGGGATAGGCTGGTATGGCGGCGCTAGCGTTTTTGCGATTATTCGTTCAAATATTTACACAACTATTATAAATTTATTTGTTCGAAAATGGAAGTCTGTTCTTTGTGGTAAGACACACAGTTTAATTTACTAAAGTAAACTCAGCGATAAATTCTTCAAAACTGTTTTCTTGCAATACTCTACTACATATTATACCTTCCATTTGAGACTCGGTTTGAGAAAATCGATTCAGTCATCACCGAAGAACCGATGTGACTTTAATTATGGAATATGCCCTAAATCCAGGACTTCTGGAATTGTCAATAGTTGACAATATATTTAAAGAATGTTTGATTGGCAATTAGTGACCTAGACCTGCGAATCGTAGTAATTTGGAGATCTTTTCATTAGTTTTAGGCTCGGAGGTATTAGCATTGTAACGGTTTATATGGGAAATTTCAGTGTGACCTTACTAACCAACCTGCAGCTCCGGAACCAAGAGTCAGAACCAAATGAAATTCATCAGCAATCAATGGGATTACTGTATCTTTCATTTGAAAACAAGTTCGTAAAAATCGGTCAAGAATTCACTGAGGAATATGTGCGATACTAGCTTAGGAACTTGATGAGTTCTCCGGGGGTATCATGTACCCTCGTAGTTGGCCAATGTGGTGAAAGCTACTTTGATTGATTATTAGTGATCTGGACCTGCAAATCTAAGTAATGTTGCACTCATTTTAATGTGTATTACATCATTTAGACATCATGGTGGTACCAGTTTATATGGGCCCGTAACTTCGGAACCGGAAGTCCGAACACTTAAAAATTCCATTGCAGCTTATGGGATTGTTATACCTTTCACTTCAAACTAAGTTTGTGTATATCTGTTCAGCCATCTGTGAGAAAATTGTGTGAGTTTAAATGACACAAGCGTACACGCACATAAGCATTTTCCGATCTCCTCGGGCCTCGGTTAAGAAGTCGATTTTTAGAGTGATGATGAGTTATTTTAATAGTAATGATTTGCTTATTCCGGATCAATCGGGATACCGAGAGGGACACTCTTGCGAAACCGCTTTGAATGTAGTGTTAGCAAAATGGAAAGATAAAATCGAGGTTAAAGAGGCTATTTTGGTGTATTTTTGTATCTGAAACGCGCTTTCGAGAGCTTTATTTTGCGAACTTCAAAGCGATTTGGCACGTAAGTGGTTTGAAAACTATGTATGTGATAGAACTCAGAAAACTAGTTTTGACGACTTTGTAACTAGTCCTCTCGGCAATCCTCTTGGAGCGCCGCTAAGTAGTGTCTTAGGTCCTATTTTTTTTACGATTTTGTGACTTACATTTGTATGTTGACGACACTGTTCTGTTCATTGCAGCTAAGGATATAGATGAAGCCGTGGCACATTTAACAGAGATTTGCATTCCCTTGCTCGTTGGTTAAAATTTAAACAACTACAGTTATATGTTGCTAAAACTAAATACATGATTATCTCTTCGGCTAATACTAGGCCTGACGTTAAAGTTGAAATAAATGGTGAGACCATTGATCGTGTTAGTGAATTAAAATATCTTGGAACAATCATTGATGACAAGTTAATATTCAAGTCTCACATTGACAATGTCATCAAAAAGATTGCTGAAGAGTATGGTATATTGTGTCGTCATAAAAATGATTTAACAATTAGTAGGAAAACTATATTGTATAAATCTATTATTTCACCACATATTGACTTCTGCCCGTCCGTTTTTTTCTTCTTACCAATCAAACACAAATATTGAGGTTACAGCCATTGCAAAATAGAATTACAATGGCTCTCTGTGAAGCAAATACTTTATTACTTGACAATGGTGATCTTTTTACATTTCTTATAAAAGAAATGTATAGAATTCGCTCAAACTTTTAAGATTTTTTCCGAGGCCCGGAGGGCCGAGTCTTATATACCACTCGACTCAGCTCGACGATTTGGGACAATGTCTGTGTGTGTGTATGTAACGGACAAATTCTCATTCGTGTTTCTCAGCAATGGCTGAACCGATCTTATCCAAACCAATTTTAAATGAAAGAACTAAAAAACAGTAAGAACACTATTAATTTGTTTTTGATTCTGATGTTTATTTTCCAAGATATGAATGTTTGAATGCGTAAAAATGGCATTTTTTGCAGTTTTTTTAAATTATCTGCCGAAATTGACAACATAGATAAACAATTTATATGGTTTTAGACAGCTTTAACGAATACCTTTTGAACAAGCTATAGATTGTTGAAATCGGACTATTATCAAAATAGCTATTTAACATTAAATGCGGACGAAAGATTTTTATCATTTCCCATTGCCAGAAATATGACCAAAAACATGTAATCTATTATTAACGCCAAAACGGCTTATTTTAGGTCAATAGTATCTTCGGAGAATTTAATGGAGGTAATATGCCCTTTCTTTTGGTATTGTTCTTTTGCTGATTAATCCCCCTATAAGTGAGATATTTTCACAAATTTTCTTGGAAGTGATTATATCGAAATGATGCCTTCAGCAAATTTGTAGCTCTTACTTTTGCGAATAATTTTACTGAAGACTTCAAATATCTATTTTGAATGCTTTAAAAGTTATGGCTTGTTGTTTGTGGATTACTCTTTGTCGCCTATTTATTGCTCAATATAGTAATAATCCATTGAAATAAGCTAAACATTATTTCGATAAATCAAATTTTGTATTTCATTTTTCTATCTGCAACCACTAGAAATAATCACTGAACACTTCCAAGTTGCCTGGAAGGAACTTGATAACTTATCAGTGCAAAAATGTTCATATGTATATAGAAAATTCCAGAGTTCTGTAATCAATCATAATGCTCAGATTTATTTTCAAATTGATCTCGTTTTTTGTAGAGATGTACTGTAATAAGGGTCTTTATTTAATAGTAAGCGAAGTTAAAATTGATTTAATGTCTATGAAACATAGAACTGCTCACCAAAAAATGCATAACTTTCAACATTTGCTAAAAATATTTTTGCCTTTCTTATTCACTTAATTCGTCAATTTAATCCCGACCCGGAGGGCCGAGTATCATATGCCAATCGACTCAGTTCGTCGAGATCGGAAAATGTCTGTGTGTGTATGTATATATGTGTGTGTATGTGTGTATGTGGAAAAAATGTGACCTCTGTTTCTCAGAGATGGCTGGACCGATTTGCACAAAGTAAGTCTCAAATGAAAGGTACAACCTTCCCATCGGCTGCTATTGAATTTTTTATTGATTGGACTTCCGGTTCCGGGGTTACGAGTTGAAGAGTGCAATCACACAGCAAATTCCCATATAAACTGAAATGAAAAATTTTCAAAATCAAATTTGTATTTTTGATGCCAAATGACTTTAAAATGCATGAAACATTGAGATGTTTGACAAAAATTGACTTTTTTGGACTTTGGTACATTTTTGCCTTTCTCATATAGAAAGGTTATGCAATCACTCTAAAAATCGTCAATCATACCGGCCCGGAGGGAGTATGCAGTGAAGGGTTGCTACTTTAAAATTAAAACTAGTTTAAAATTTCTTAACACGTTGAAAATTTTCGGCAGGACCCGGACCTCCCGGATCGTACTATGTGATACTGAAACATCGCTTGAAACCAACGGCGGTCAAGCGATGTTTCAGTATCACATAGTACCTCTAGGTCGTGGATGTCGATCCATTGTATGTATGTGCATATCGTACTGAACATGTAATATTCATTTCCACCATTGTATTGAACATAACCAGCCATGGAATCGTAGTCTGGACAAATGAGAAAAGCACAATTGCACCACTAGGTGGATTAAGGCAGGTTTTTTGGGGAATGCGTCGAGTTGAGACGAAAACGTAATATGATTAATAACGAGGATAACACTTTCCGAATGTAGAGAGAAATTTATGAAAAATGACGATTTCCATTCTATTCTAGCAGGTTCTGATCGATTTTGATGAGCATTTGATTTTTGTTGTATGACCAATTATATGTATAGGTCAAATGTTCAAAAACAGTAATTTAAGGTCAAGATAACATCATTTTGAAACCACCAATTTCGGAGGTTTAGTATCTTCGATGAGTTTTACAAACGTTAAACAGCGCATCATTTGATAAAATAATTTTGACGGTATATCGTCCAAGAAGTATTTATGGTGAATTTTCTCAGGACTACAATAAAGCCGCAACAAATTCGCTAAAGACACGAGCTCTGTTACTATTTTCTGAAAAATTAATTCTGCATAATTTTAAAACTTCAAAAATTACGGTTTCGGAATTATGCCGTTTGGACAGTATGATCGATTTTCACCAAACCGAATTTCTGGCTACGCCGCTTCAAGTAAGTAGAAACAAAGTCGTTCTACACTCGTTCACAAGAAACTTCTTCGAATGCTGATTATCTATTATAATACATTGAAACCCCGATTTTATCAGTCATATATGAACGTATGTTTGATGGGCTCTAGCAGACGAACAAAACTGAATTCGAGTAAATCCTTTCTTGCGCATGTTTTCCTTATCATGAAGATGGAAATATGCAAAAATAAAAAGTTCATCATAATCAGAAATAGTTATCAGACTACATCAAGGGACGGGAAGAATATTTTAACAGCTTCAGTTTATTATAAAGAAAAAAATTGCCCGATTTAGTCAATGTCCCCATTTTGTCAGCCGAAAATACACCATGAGATTGATAAAACTGGGTCTTTATTGTATGTATTATTCATTGTGTTTCACATTAATAGGTACATTTCATTTTTGGGGATTTTTTATTGCATCGAACTACAACAATTTTTAGGTAGCTTTCAAGGGGTTATTTTATAGACTTCTTCCAAAATTTGACGAACCTATTCCAATTCGTATACCAATTAATTGGTATACTTAAGGGTTTATATGTTGCAGATAGAGAAAATACTGAAATTTTCAGCTTTTTTCCTACACAATATTACGAAAGCTTATTAAACAATTTTTCCTAATAAGTTTGTGAAAATTATAAACAATTTGAAATTTTTAAATAGTTTTATTTTTTATTTAACCGTGATTTTTTAATAAATAGTGACCATCGCTTCACAACATAGTCTATTTTTCATGGCTTGCGGTGAGCACGATCGCTCGAATTGCTGAACTGAAAATTATGGAATAGAAATTAATTTTTAGTATTCTTTACAGATTTAACTCGCCGCGCAGATAGCTCTGAGTTAGACCCGCTGGTGCCCTAAGACGATTTCGCTAGATTTTCAGAGCACTGTGCACCCAGTTGATTAACGCAAGTGACGGAAGGTTATCGAAAAGTTTCGTGAAAATGAAAATTCCAGTAATGATGATGATTTTCCCAAACGGTTCGTTTTCGAGAGGTTTTTATTTGTTCTTTGGCATTAGGATTAGCGATAATAATTCAAATCAAGGATACTACTGGGAAGTCACCTTTAGAAAAAGTCGATGTCGAAGTAAAATTTGGAACTATGCACGCATGCACTTCAGAGATAGCGTGATATCAGGAGCTGCGATTTCATTTCAACTCTTTTTTGTGAAAAGGACGATACTTACAAATGTAAACATAAGGCTTTTTTCATACATTCGAACGAGAGATTTGAAACGCAACAAATTAACATAAAAATTTGGAATCTGCGATATTGCTTTCTTAAACTACAGCAAAAAATACAACGGGCGAAACTGTATTTTTGTTTGTTTATTTAAAGTTTCGCCCTCCACGCTCCATGCAAACAAACAGTGCGATACTTTTTTTGCTAGCAGTTTAGAGGCGAAACTGTTTTTTTTTCGTATTTTTTAGGATTATCAAGCTGATACCAGCTGTAAATAGGAACAATGATGTCTATTGAAAAAGCACGGACGAAATCGGTGGTGTAGAACGGTAGTTATTGTAAACAAACGTAAGGGCGATACTTCAATGCTGATAGGTGGGACCGAAAAAGTAAACAATCGCCAAAGTTCAATAGTTCTTAAATAGGAAATAAAACCAAGTCTGGAAATATTCACTGTTGATTTTCTTTGAATGGTATCACTGCTAGTATCGCTCTTTTCAAGAAAAAGCGTTGATTTCTTAGTTCTCAGTCGCGTTGGAAATTTGAGTAAAGTATAAACTTCAAATCGATTAAAAAAAAATTCGATTTTTTTGGCTCAGTACCCATTTAGGAAAATTCAGTTTTCCCACCACAATGCATTGATTGAGGAATTTAGATATTTTATTAACAGAGCATTAGCAATAATTTGTTTGAATGTCTATTTTATGGGCCATTTTTTCGCTTTCCCATTGATTTGGTTTGAGATTTCTAGCACTGATGTTTTCCTATGCTGATTTGAGCGATTCTCTGAGTCCTGCCACTATCCCATGAAACTAAGAAATTCATTAATAAATTAGTATTGGTATTTGCGTTTAGATTTCGTCTCATCAGAATCCGACACTAACTTAGTGAAATTTGGTTTGTTTTAGCAAGCCAATGCAAGATGCAAGTGTCCTTCCAGTCTATTTTTGAAGTGACACCCGGTCATGGGTTGAATAAACGCAATGCTTACATAGAAATCCATTCACGAATTCATGAAAAAAAATCGATTTCGTGGATTGAACGATTTACGAAAACCGTGACCAAGTATCTGAAATTATGAATAATAAACATCGCGTTCAAGAAACTATTTGTGTTTCCAAAAAACTAGTTCCCCCCGAATATTCAAATGCCGTTACACTCGAATGTTTGGTTGGATTCCTGTTGTTGTTCCCTGGACATGTTTTGTTTTTGTTACGATTCTTGTTCATAATTTGGGAATACACAGCCGCCAGTCAAACGATGTTCATGATTTCAGCAGCTTATTCTCGATTTGTGTAATTACGCATCACGTTACCGTGCTGTTTTATTCATTAGTTTACTGTCGGATTTTTCTGTCAGACTAGCGGTATTTATGTTCACGATCTCAGAATTTATGATTAGAGTGCTTCGTGTTCATGATTTGAAGATCTTAGTCACGATTTTTGATATTTAATCACGAGTTACGTGACTTATGTTTATGATTTCAGGAACTTTGTCACGATTTTCATAATATCTATTCGCGTTGTTGTGATATTTTAATCACGAGAAAAGATTTATGCTTATTTATGCCCATAATTTCTTTTATATTTTCTTCACGAGTTGTGTGATTAATGTTCCTGATTTCAGGATCTTAGCCATGATTTTCGTAATTTTTGTTCACGTTATCGTGATATTTTATTTGAGAACTTACTTTTGAATTTGACATGTGGAGTAATGTGACTCATGTTCAATGTGTCAGCAGTTTTATCATAGTACTCGTAAATTATCTTCGCCTTATCGCGATCTGTTATCGGTTTTTCTTTACTTGCAGTGACGTGACAATATGGACTGGATCCTACAAATGTCACTGATTCCCGCTATCTTGTTCTATTGCCGCTCAACCTTATTTTATGGTCGAAGCTTTCCGTTTTGCTATAAATATTATCTGTAGGACATGTATGTATTGTGCCACAAATAAAGACAAAATCCCTAGCTATTATCATCCAGCCACCGCTGCGCGCGGTTGGTTTCGGGCACGGTTAATTCAATTGGATAGGATCCATTTGAACGTCCTGATCTGACGAAACATGTTCTATAAACTATATCACGAACACAATTTGGTGTGCTCAGCGCAGTTTTCGTTTTTTTTTGTCCAGCATCATACTGAACCTTATCAAACGAATAACGATGCTCGAGTTACATGGCAACTATTCAGTGCCCTGAGTCATTTTCATGTGAGTTCGAATACGGAGCCTCATCCTGCCAAGCAGTAGCGCAATTGCGATTTCGAGTTTTTGGCCGTTCTTTCATAGACGACACCGTGTTAGGACAACTGAAACTATGATACAGAGTTCATTATCCAATGCGGTACAGAGCTATAGGCTTTCTCGCAGGCGATTTGAACTACTTGTTAGTTTAACTTACCTGCTGTTTGTTTTTGTGCTGTTATTCTTCCCATCCTTCCAATTCTACCTCCTCCCTCCTTCTTCTTCTTCTTCCGATCAGGGAATTGATGCGTAGACACGGTAAGGTACAAATTCCCGATTACACACGGGGGAACGTACCATTTGATCCAATATATTCTGATTCCTGATTCCGGTTCTCACAGTACGACATGAGCTTGTCCTCTCGATGATAATTGATCTGCCTTATTCCATGATCTTTGCAATAGTTTTAAGGAGCTGGCTTGCTTTACTGTCCATTACCACATATCTGTTCCACTTGTATTTCTATACACAAATTTGGTACGAATTTTGTCTTTGACATAATCCCAAACTCGATATAATTTAATAAATCGTAATTTGCGAAATGACCAGATATAATCGTGCTCTGTTTAATTTTACATCATACGTGTATTTTACATGCGCAGTGTCATTAAATTGCACTCCTCAACATTTAAAACAAACGTCATTGTGGTGAACAATTGCGTGATTTACGAGATTCAACGTCATGTAAAATTAAAATCTAATGTAAAACTATGTCCTTTTGATCCTCACTTAAGTCAATTTAAATTTATACGATTTGTGTGCATGAATACGAGAATGGAAACACTTAACCAGACATACTTTATTGTTTTTCCCTCACTGATTTTATAAAGTAGATCAATATTTCAGCTCCCATCTAAGGTTGGCGCCCTTGGCGGGGGCAATCCGATCAACCTCGTGGATTCTTTATGCGTATCACAACAGGACACCACCATACTAATCCAAGCCTATCCATATATGAAATGCAGATCGTACACCTTCTGCTCGGTTTCGTTGCAAGGGGAGCACGATCGAACTTCGAAAGCTTTTCCCGTCTCTCCCGGGTCGGGTGGAAAATTTTATCCCGCGCATTGCGTATGCACGATGTCCGTGGATGGCGGATTTGGTGGGACGCGTGAGGATCCGCTTCTCTCCCTCTCACTCCCGCGCACAATTGAAAAAAAAAAAACAGAGTAAAAGTAGCCACAAACGGTCGAGGGGAAAAAATTCTCTGTGTATCCAGGATGCGGTTGAAGGGTAAATAAATGCCGAGGGTAAGGAAAAAATGTGTTGGGCTATATAATAGCATGAAAAAGCTTGCAGAAGGGGAAAATGGGTGGAAAATTTCCGGGCGCTGTTTTTTTTACAACTTTCGCAGTACTGCATTGTGACGTTCCACGAATCATCGAAGCAGGTTTCACTCAGGATGGGTATTTCCGATTCGTTCGTAATATTGTTTAGCTCTGTGCGTGTTCGACGGATATTTTAGGGCACAGCGAGAAAAAAAAAACAAAAATGTTAGGATAGAAGAGCTGTGTGCATCGATGGGTGGAGGCCATTATTGTCGGGGTGAGTTTGCAACTGGATGACGATAGCCTATGTTGGGGATGGTTTTTTTTCACGGAAAATAACGGGCGTGTTCCGCAGTTGTAGTGTGAAAAGTTCTAGCAGTGGGAACCAGAGTTATTATTTTGCGATACTGGGTGTGGTCAGCAGGTTGGAGATTTCAATGAAGGAAAAACAAGCGTGTAGTTTTCACAAAATCCGAAGAGTTGTTCGAATGTAAACAAAGATTGCATTTGTGCATTGAATCATCTATCATGTGTTAGAAATGTAATACAATATTTCGAATTGCCTAATTTCAGCATCAGCATAATTTTGTAACGAAAGTTTTGGAGTAATTTTGAATTCCATTACAACATATATTTGCAGCATGATTTGAGGTCGTTTAGTTTTGGTGTTTGGAATTGCAACGAAATCTTGTTCTATTTGAACTTTTTTTTATCTGTTTAAACTTTTTTGTGAATTGTGGCAAGATTATCTTGAATTCTATTTGGAAGAAATCAAAATAATTTTAAAGTTGTTGTTGTTTTTCAATTTTCATTTTTGTTCTTGAAACTTATTAGATTCATATAATCTCACCAACTTCTGTGCTTGCGGAACATCATCAATGACTAGTTGTTTGCTTTTTAATACAAGTAGGGATCGGTTATATATTGAGCATCTGCAAAAATGAGAAATAACGGCAATTGTTTCTTCCAAATGTGCTCTAGAATGAAGTTTTACCTTTTTCGACATTTTCTCACACTGCGTTCAAAAGATAAAGACGAATATGAGTGTGTTAATTTTTTTTTTTGAAACACCCTTTACACCGTTCGTGGGTTGCTTCTCAAATTTAACAGATTTTTGAATACCACTAAATGGATATATTGGAAATAATTTAATAAACTTAGTACTTATGACAATAATAATACTGATAAGTTCTATGTATGAATTTTCCGGGCAGAACTTTGAAAACCAGCTCATATTAGGTAAAGCATTTTTTAAGTCTTTTCACTTCAACAATTCTAATCTGAATTAAGGAACCGCCAAACTGAAAATAGTATCGATATAGATTTTTTCCCATTTAAAATCCAATTAAATTTCGAAACGCTTACCTGTTTCCTTTTGAGGTACAACCTGCAGTTCGCTGAAGCCATCATTTCAAGTTCCGCCTAGGTCACAAATTCCTGCAGACGCATTATACTTCATTCGGACATCGTCGTTTCTCGTTCCAACACCAGGACTCAGTTAAAGCGCGCGGGGGCCGCGCCGCTGGAGAGGGCAAATTGAATTTTAAAAACAGTACACAATAAAAATGCGAAACAGCACAAACACAAGCTGGAGGTAAACTTTGCAAATTGCTGACGACTCGCTCTCTCTTTCTTCTCCTTCTTCAACCTTTAAATCCCAGTGGTGAAATATTGCAAAAATTCGAAAGGATCGTAGCCGGTAGGAAAATGGAAAGCCTTTTTTTCGGGCGCCCGGAAAACGAACAAACTCTGCTCAGGTCCAGGTGTGGTGGGTAGATTTAATCGAGAAAAATTTTAAATTATTTTTCGTTCCTTTGCTCCTAGTGGCGCACAAGGAAAGAAAGTCAGGTCTTGGAAAGGACTGAGCGAGATTGTTTACATTTTTTTTATTCCGGGTGGAGTTGGCTCCCTGTAGATCTATTGCCCATCTGATGGTTGCAGGAGCGCGGTGGAGAATCGTTGGCATAGTTGGAATGTGCTGGCACGAGAGCATAAGCTTTTCGATTATGCTGGGAAGCAGTGGGAAGTGATGCACCGTAAAACCGTTTACTTGTGCCAGTTTGTGAACAGTTTAGTGCTAAACCGATGAAATATCAGCAACCGAGTGATGCAGTTTGGATATCCTGTTATGTAGAACCATTTCAAGCGACTGGTTTAGTGGAGGAAGAACAAAAAATAGTTGAGCCGGAAGATGCGTTTTGTAAATGTTTAACAAATAGAATGTAGTTACGAAGAGTGGTGAAGAAATTTATAGTGAAAACGTCTAGCTTGGTTAGTATCCCTGAAAATAATATCCACTAGTTGAACTTTCGGGTGTACTGCAGTGGTTTAACAGTTTCTTGCTTTGAATATGTTATATAAAGGTTCTTTGATATGAGACATAAAATATTGTTTCTATTGACATGTTTGTCTAGGAATTAGAACTTCTCTGCTTCTGTGACCCCACTCGAGACAAGTTGTTTGCATCGCGAACGCATGTGCCATTGTAATCCATTGGTATTGTAATCCCATTGTGGAACTCTGGCTTTCTGTTCTGGTTCGAAAGACATCAAGACCTATTCTTAGTATACCGGGCAATACGTAGGATAGTGTGCGGATCTTACTTACCTTGGCAACCCCATAAACCCCATAAAACAATAAACGTTCTCCCTCTTTGGAATAGTAATACTTTTAAACCTACGGACGACACATCAACATCAAAACATCTAAGCTTGAGGCACTTCTTTCCGCTTGTAACGATTGTTTTATAAACATTTTAGCTTATCAAGCTGAAAACTACTTCTGGTTTAAACGTTTCTACGTTAAGCTTACAATTCAGTATTTGTCGCTCTGTGCCTAGTAAAGTTCTGAAGAGACTACCTCGCATTGCAACATTCTTGGCTTAACCCCTTCACGCCCATATTATTTGAAAACAACATTTTAACACAGCTGTAACTTTTAGTTTGGGCAAGAATTGTACTCAAACACAGGTAAAGCTTATTACTGAAACAATTACCTTTCAGTGGAGCACTAACAGTTATGGTAATTATTAGTAGAACTGAAGTTATTGCAATTAATCGGATTGGATTCCGCTACAGCAGTGCTGCTAGGGACATTTCCGTTTAAAAGTTCAGAATGAAATTTTGATATTTCTTCGTTGTGTTACAATAATATTGAAAACTGATAAAACCTGTCAATTAAGATTGTCTTCAGTTATCTTTCTCATGTATTTGGATTAATGTAAATATTCTAAGAAAACTTTGGCAGCCTCTAGCACTTCAAAAGAAGGACATACACTCAGGTTTTTTTTACGCGGGGGATACAGGCCGCGTAAATGAAAACCGCGTAAATCAATTTAAAATCCGCGTAAATGAAGACCGTGCAAATTTAAGAATCTGCGTTAGTGGGAACCTCGTTAATGGATACCGCGTAAATTAAAAAATCCGTGAATTCCGTTCGCGTAAATTAAAAAATTCGTAAAATAAAAAATTAAAAAATTAATAAAATCATCAATTTCAAAATCCGCGTAAATGAAGACCGTGTAAATCTAAGAATCCGCGTTAATGGGAAGCTCGTTAATGGATACCGCGTGAATTAAAAAAAATCCGCGTAAATGAAAACCGCGTAAATTTCAAAAACCGCGCAAATTTCAAAATCCACGTTAATGAAAACCGCGTAAATTTCAAAATCAACGTAAATAAAACCGCGTAAATTCCAAAATCCGCGCACGAAAACCGCGTAAACATAAACCTAAGTGTATATATTTTTCAAGACAGGATCTTCGTGTTACTTGACTTCACTGCCCATAAAAGCATATGGATTTTTGTCGAAAATGAGTTAACTGTTGGATTGTATCCTGTATCACTACTAAATCTCAATGCACAAATAAGATGACCAGGTTTGTTCAGAAAATATTAAAAAAATACCAAAACGTGGACAACTACGTCCATTTGGCTCAATGAAAATGTACAACTGGAACAGCGTTTTTCTCGGCCTGCTATTTTTGAATATTATGCTCTTATGCTTTTATGGGCAGTTCAGTTGTCGTAAGGGAAAATAGTTTTGGAACCCTAAATGCGCTAGAAAAAAGTTGAGTATGAAAGGGTTAAACTTTTTATAATAGCATTATGTATGTTATTAAGTGATTATATTTTTTTCAATAGATAAATTTACAGAATCAACGCAGATATCGACTTCGTTCCAAAATACTGAATTACTTCATAACTCAACTGAAAAGCAAAGGATTTAAAAAATCGTTGGTTCAAGGAGGTTTTCAATGATTAAATGAAGGGTTAGATAAAAAATCGTTCTCCTCAAATTTTCGGATCGATTGGTTCAATGATATTCGAAATATGTTTTTCACCGCGGCGACACCTTTCAATACTAACTATTCTAAGAAATGATTGAAATAAATAAAACTATATTTTTTGATATTGTAGCAAATTTGAATAATGTATATCATTGTTGAAATATCATGCATTTCTATACAGTAGGTTGCGCATCCCAACCCTGGGACGACATATTCAGGTACCCAGCCAGCTACGCCTCTATAAGGAAGACCATTGCTCGGGAAAACTCATTAGTCTGTTGAATGGTGAGCACTAAACGATTCCACAGCCAGTTAAGCAAATTGCATTGCGTTGCACTGTGATGAATTTCGGATTGCACACCGACTTCATAACTTTCACACATGTTTCACTGCCAATTATCTAACAAAAGTGGTGGTTAGGAAATGGTTAGTAGGAGTTCATACCTATCCGCTACATATTAAAACTGTACCAGCATGATTGCCGGCCGCCATCTCCATCTCCATCGTTCACGGGGATGGATAAGGATAGGGTAAACGGGATGTGCTGATGCTTCACCTACTTAACGGATTCATCAGACTCTTCCATAGGTAGTCTTCGAGTGAACCCGAAAAAGAAACCATTTTGTTTAGTTTTTGAATTTTTAAATTCTGGTCAGCCGGCTACCGTGAGTAACCTGTGTTTTCTTAACATCGGCAAATTGGACTGCAAATATCGGCCGAGTATTACCTAAAAAAGCTGGACTTCCGGTTGACCAAATTTGAATTGCAATTGGTTTAAATCCTGCCATCCGATTCTGTAGATATTTTTGTCTTGGATTCCGAATGCAGATTGTTTAAAGTATTGACACGCGAGAAACTGATAGTTATAAGAACACAGCGGAGTCTAAGAATAGTTAGGTCCGGGTTGCAGAGTTACGGTGTATTCCAGCTGTATTCCCACCTCTCGAACACCGTTAAGAATTCCTGGGACAAATTCTCCATTAGTTCTTAACAAAGAAAACTTTTCCATGTTGTAACATAAACTCGGTAATCCTAACATCGAGTCTTTCTGCTGATAGATCATGATTGTATTCTTTTCAATGTGCGCCAGAGTATTTACATTATTTATATCATTGCAACATTTTATATTGGCTTTTCAAAGGTTTTGGTTCCGATTATACAGTTCGATACTATAGCAGTATAACATTTTGTATATGGTGAAAGTGAAATGCATGAACTGTAATTTTTATATTTTATTCAAACGGTTTTTAATTAGCAAAGGATTGGAAGATATGAAATTTTTATGTGGAGCCATTGTAATCAAGGTAGAGCAAGGGTTTGAAAGAATAAAGTATAGGAAGGCATGGCATAGTGCTAAGAGTAATCTTAACCCTTTCATGCCCAACTTTTTTCTAGTGCATGTAGGGTTTTAAAACTGTTTTTCTTGAGAACGGTGAGGTCAAGAAACTCGAAAAACTTTTTTTCATAAAGGTAGGTCCTTCCATGGCAGTGCTAGAAGCGGCTCAATTTTTACCTTCCAATGCTCACTACAATTCTCCTAGAATATTTACAATAGTCCAACTGCGTGGAAAACGTAGCCAAAATTATACTAAATCAATAAGTTTTATCAGTTTTCACTAATATTGCAACTTAACAAAGTTATATGAAAAATTCATTTTCCATCGTCAACGTAAACTGTCCCTGGCAGCACTGCTCCATCGGAGTTCAATCAGACTAATTGCAATAACTTCAGTTCTAGAGCTGATCCTTGTTACTGTTCACACTCAAATGAAAGCCAACAGTCACATTTATTAGCCTTACTTGTTTTTGTGAGTAAATCTTGCCTCAATCAAAAATTATAGCTGCTTAAAAACGTTGTTGTCCACAAACAACATGGGCATGAATGGGTTAAATTCACGTCGTTTTATGTCTAGCCCAAAGACTGTCAGGTGGAGGAGTTGTCATCGCAGTTCCATCTATATTTAATTATAAACTTGTTTCATCGTTGTTCAATCAGTTCAAAGGACTTGTATGGGCTAAAGCATATATTGGTAATGAAATCCACATTTTTGTCTCAGTGTATTATTCACCGGATCTAATTTGCAAATCAACATATGAAATTTTCTTTCAAGCAGCTACAGAAGTAATCTCTTTAATTTTCCTCCAGAATTTTAATAAAGGAACTTGCGAACGAAGAGCATTTAAAATTCGAAAAACCCGAAAGTTTAAAAATCTCAAAAATCTGGACCCGAACCGAACCCAAGAAATTCAAATTTGAAAACTCGAAACCCGACCCGACCCCGAGAAGTTTAAATTTACAAAATTCAAACCCGACGGGTCTCGGGTCGGGTCCGGGTTTTGGGCCCAATATTCCGAACCCGACCATCTCAGTGCATAAAATAAGTGATGGGATTATCTATGTTGAGGTGCAGAAAAAAAAGGAAAAGTTTGAAATTTTGTAATGGTATGTGGTCATATTTATATCAAATACTTGTTAAACAACAGGCTTAGTACAATGTCTAATTTGCAAAATTCACTTGATAACATGATAAAATATCAATAACAATTGTCGTTTTAACAATTTCCGCAAAGCGCGTTTTTTTCAAGGATGTTTGCCTGGTAGGGGAGCCCGGGGCTAGTTGGCGGTTGGGGTAAGTTGACGGAATCCCTTTTTCTCTGTTTCTATTAGACATATAGCGCTGCCTCTTCTTGTGTACCTCAAGTTATGTGAAACCCGTTATCCAATGTGTTTTTGTTGCAAAACGATTTGTTTGGTGGAAGTTGTGGGTGATATGGTGTTTTCCAGCATACCAAGTAAATTTTCTGTATTTTAAATACTTTGTGTAATTTAGGGTGATTTTTAATCTATTTCACGAATGATTATATTTATCGATAGCGCATGAAAAGAGCTTTCAGTATCCGTATAGATATTATATCTAGACACAAACAAAAATTATTTTTAAATAGTTTTTTATAAAATATGCGGTTGGGGTAAGTTGGCGGTGCTGCACGCGGGGCAAGTTGGCGGTACTATTTACAGTGCAAAAAAAAGTCCTTAAAAATTTTTATTTCTGGAACTCACTCCAAAGTAAGAAAATCTTTTTGTTGTGTATCTCGCCAATGTAGGAAAGATTTATTCCGGTCAATTGCATGAAGATTTTCGAAAATTTGCTTGTGAATAGGGAGTACTACTCAAAATCAAAATGCCGGGGCATTGAAACTAAATTATAATTGCAAATGTCGGTTAATATACAGTTTTCTCGAAAAGACATTCAGCACGTTCCAAAAGTACCCTTGAAGTAATTGCATCTCCATTTGATTGCTTAGTTTTTGGCGTATCCTCACATACCGCCAACTTACCCCGGGGCCGGATTAAGTTGGCGGGTTTTCCGCGTTACATATTTTTGTCTCTAAAAATGGAGACAATGCATCATACACTTTTCAAAAAATCAGGGATGTTGCCAAAAGTCTGCTCTTTTATACCGCGTGTTTTATTTTGCAATATCTACCTATATCAAAGTGGTATAAATTGAAAACTGAAAACACCGCCAACTAGCCCCGGTCTCTCCTACATTTGCAGTGTTGCGTTGCGTTGCGAAGAACGGTGCTATTCGTAGATTGCATACTAACGATTATCATGTTGTCTATAGGTAGTTTAACTCATCGTGCTTGTAAGATACAGGATTGGGAATGAACTTTATCTTATTTGAGTTCAGTAAGCCAATAGCATAAGAATCGTCATTGCCAGCTACGACCATCTTCACCGATACTTAGGATGGGGTAGCAAAGGTTGATGTAATGCCTACTTATGGAAAGCCACCGACTCAGCGATGCTTCCATAGGTATTACGGAGTTGGATTGAAGGACAGGTATAGGTCTAGGATTCGCTACAAGCAGGCAATGCGACCTCAAAATGAATATGTCTCTAATCGGTGGGATGGTTAGTCTCCTAGTATACCAATACTCAGAGCAGTTATGTTTTCTTGTGTTTAAGCACTGGATAGCCGGCCATCTATAGTGATTTACTTTTTCACTAAACTACAGAAATTTGAACTTAAAACAGCTGGCTGTGGGAGTATTACTAAATCTGTGAGCTAATCTGATATCTATAATCGATAATCGGTGCCTGGTACATGTGCAGTGTTGACAGAAAGACGATTAACTTTACCGTTCTCTCTGATAATCGTAATAACATTTGAATAAGAATTCCTAGCAAGAAAAGTTGTTACCCACATTTGGACAACTCTTTTATTTAATTGGTCTTTCAATTTGAATCAAGTAGCGATCTGCACTAGCGGAGCTGCAAAAATCACATTTTCAACACTGATCTCTATACAAAACTTTAAACGCATTGAGAAAAATCCGGGGATCGCTCCCATACTTTGTAATCAATAACCCCAAGAGTAACTGAAAAACGGCTCCGCCTACTTAGAATCCATGCACCCAATAGCTAATCCAATACAGATGTACATTTGAAACATAAACAGCATCTCAATAATGGTTTATTTATTTTCTTGTTCCAGCAATTTTCCTGCATATCTGGAAAAGTCCTCCACACTACGAGATCTACAAGATGTTCATCGACAAGCGGCAGCTGCTAACGTACCTAGGGGCAATTACCAATGAACTGAAAAAGATCATTGCCCTTCCATGTTACAACCTAACACCTCCACCTAGCCCCCAACCTACTGCTACCATGTCCGGAACTCCGGCTTCGCCCACAGGAGCGTCCAATAGCACCGACAAACCGCACACTCGATTTTGGTGGACTTCGGAACTGAATCGAGAGTTACTATTCTGCTTCTACGTAGTGACCACGGGTGGTCAGCACACCATCGGCTACCGGAGGCGTCTTCACGATCTGTGGTGTAATCGACAGGCAACCTATAACCATCTGACAGAACAGAATCTTTTCAGCCAACTTCGTAAGATCCAGCGAGATCATCTCCTAACGGAGGACGTCGGTCAGAAAGCTCTAGCGGAAGCCAGTCAATACGGGTTCGATTATCACTGTTCGCGAACACGTCCGGTCAAGATTTCGGACAAAAATAGGAAAGTGTTTCGAAGGCTCGCGAAAAGTTATAGTAAAATGAAAGAACTTCACTCGATCAATAGGGCTATGGCTTATGTGAACTCTGTCGTTGATATGAAATTTAACCCCAGCAGGGAAATCGATGTGTTAGCGATGAAAAGAGTCGTTCAGGTGCTATGTGAAACTATTAGAACTAGTAAAGATACCCCTAATGTTGGGAAACATATAGTTAGTTTCCTAAATGTTCTAACTCCTAGATATTTGCTAGGCGATACAAAAGCACGTCACTACTTATCACACTGTCGTAGGGATTTCTCATCGTTGCTGGAGACTGCCGATGAGGAAATCGACTACGCCGAACTGCACCGTAATCTTAAGATACTGAGGAATCTCTTGTTGTATGTACAAAATTTAGAATATATACTAGCTGTGAAAACGCTAATGAATCGCCTATACGATAGTAAGTGTCTCGAGGAGATTAAGTCATACTATGCTTACATTTTTCGGCACAATTCGAAAGATTTAATGAAAGATTTTGAATTTGCTCCGTTCCTTCTGTTGGAATTGGATTCTATTCTGGAGGCAATTTCGGCAGAACAGTGTACGTTGGGATTCAAGCCCAGTGATCGTATCGAGAAAATGAAAGCTTTACTCCGTGAGGAGATTGATAGTTACAAATTTCTTCATCAACATTTCAGTAACGCAATGCTTATGGTTGACTGTATAGTATCGAAGATTAAATCGAACCATAGCTATGAGAAAATTCGTCATCTACTTCGATCGCATTTGCGAGTGTTTCAATTGAATCGCAAGGTTACGGCAATTTTTTTAAATCACTTCAAATCGGAACTAGTGACCTTTCTGTACCATGATCTGAAACTGATATGCGATGAACATAATCAAACTAGAGTTATATTTTTGGTAACCGCAATGTTGTTTGCCATCAACAATCACTCAGTTGATCGCAACGATATGGATCTTCATTTTCAAAATTATCTTATGTCACCTTTGTTTGATAACTACACAATTCGAGAGGGACGAACAGTCATCCGGAAAGCGAAAGATCATCCCGAAAAACGCAGCGAACTATTGCACCACTGTCTGCAAAAGCATCAGATCCCATTCAATGGGTCTTCATTCCAGAAATTTAAACGTAACGACGAGAAGGTCTCAGAAGAAAAGATCAGTCAGTTACAGAACCTTTTTCTGGATCCGAACATGAACCTCCGAACATTCGATCGAATTGAAGAAATTGCTTTTGAAATGGCGATGCTAGAAGCGACATGGGCTTTGTCATCGAAACTGCTAAACAACGCAGAAAGTTTGAGCAATTACGTACCCGTGCTAACCGGGCGCAACCTACGGAACTATTTGACCCGTGGAAGTGTAACCTATGAAGTGCTGATTCCGAACATAAGTTCGAAAACGATAGTTCAAAATGCTCTCAGTATCATTAAACTTTCGAAAAATATAATTTCGGAAATTTACGAACGACACTGTTGGGATTTTCAGGAACGTTTGGAATGTCTCCGGTATCAAATGAATATTTTGGATGGATTTCGGTTTCAAAGTTGTGACGAGATACGGGACACTATTAAACAGGATCAATACTTGATAGGGAAGGATCATTTATCGTTTGGAATAGTTGATCGGCTGATACAAACACAGAGTTGTTTATTGTTAGGACACCTTCTGGATCTGTCCAATATCGATGAGTTGCTCAAAGTTCTATCCTATCTACTGGATGATGTTAAGGTAATATCTTGCGGTGGATACTTTTATGACTTCCTAAAAGATATCAGCTCAAGAATTCGCTTTTGTTATCAACTGGCACTGTTGAGCAACGAAGAGGACATTTTGCTGAAGATAGTCTCAGATTTTGGTCATGAGCAGATCGACTCGATTTCGATGATTTTCAACTTCGACCAAATGTTTATCAGCTTTCTGGAGAATCATGCCGATTATGACGTCAACACGGACTTGAATGTGGACATTCTTCATTGTGCGGTTTTGTCAGGAAACATAGAGCTTCTGAATTTGCTACTTGATCAATGTAATGATCTCAACCAAAGAAATGCGTGCAATCTTACCCCGTTGGACGTAGCCTGTAAGTTAAGCAACGTGGAAATGATGAAAACTTTAACGAATGCCGGTGCGAAATGGTTTACAAATGATCTAAGCCAATACACGTGGCTCTTCCTCAACAACGATCATGAGGCGATCATATTTCTCAAGAACAACGATCTAATAGGGGATAAAATAGCGAAGAGTTGCATCAACCTGTTTCTGCAGTTCTGCGAGGATGACAAAGAAGAAATTGTTGAATTTATGCTAAATAGTGTGGATTATTCGCATCTGTATCCCGTTGCTGCAAAGTTCAGAAGAATGCATGTATTAAGATATATGATCGCAAATGACCGAATGGTGAAGGTGAATATTAACCGAAGAGATTGCAACGGTCAAACTGCGCTTCATGTGTCTATTATGAATGGATTTAGGGAAGTTGTTGTGCTGTTGTTGAGCCATCATGGGAATCCACAAATAGTGGATTCAGCGGGAAATACTCCACTTCATTTAGCCGTTCAAAATTGCGATGTAAAAATAGTAAAATTATTGCTCAAACACCATTCGCATATTGATACGAAAAATGTGTTGAATATGACTCCATTAGATTTAGCCGTGGAAAAAGGACATTTAGGAATAATAAAATTGCTACTTAGGCGAATACAGCCGACTCAGATGGTAAGGATTCCTGAAATTATCCGTTCTTTGGACCTACTGAATCTGTTGAAAATCTCGAATGTACAGTACAAATTACAACATAATCAGGAACGTCGTTTTACTGATTCGCTAACGCCACTGCATTACGCCAAAGAAGAACGAGAAATACGCATTCTGTTGCGGTACTTGGATGGAGATATTTGCTCCCCCAGATTTTTGGATACTCCTCTACACCTCGCATGTTTAGTCAACAATTTGAACGCTGTTAGTACGCTGCTCGCGCAAGGAGCAAACCCTAACCTAACTAATTGTGACAATTTAACGGCACTTGATCTGGCTGTGATCAATCAGAACATAAAGATCGTACGAACCGTCATTCCTTACCTTCGACAGCCCTATCAAGCGCAGATTAACGCAGCCTTCGAAATTGCCGTTCGAAAACAGAATCTTGAAATAGCGACTCTGCTGTTGGAAAATGGAGCAGACATCTCGATACTGCGACTGTTTGCCAAACAACCGACACTGCTTCATACGGCGGCCCGTCATGGTTTCGTCAAAATCCTACAATATATTCTTCAGGAGCGACTTTTCCCGGTTAACGATGAAGACTCCACCGGATCGACTGCTCTGTTCCACGCAGTAATCAGTGCGAACATAGAAACAGTTGAATGCCTTCTTAAGCATGGTGCTGATGTAACATACTCCAACAAATCCGGACAGAATGTTATCTCAACAGCCACAATGTTCGGTGAACTGGACATTGTTAAATATTTCATCAACAACTTTCCCGAGATCGCGCGCTATGTTCTATTGCCACACGTTGGCCAAAATACCTCCCTCCATATAGCCGTTCTGAAAGAATCCATACCTATGGTAAGATACTTCATCAAGCTACACAAAGATAACCAGTACAGCTTGAACGGACAGAATCAGGAAGGATTTACAGCTATCCACATCTGCGCGCAAACGGGCAACGAACAGATATTCTGGCTTCTACTTGAACACGGTGCCGATCCCACGATTCCTCTAACCAATGGGCAGTCCATTCTGCACACGGCTGCCTCCAATAACCACTTGAATATTGTGCGGATTATTTTGGGGCGATCATTAATCGACGTGAACGCCGTCGATTGTAACCAGCGAACCATCCTGCACTATGCGGTATTCTCGAAAAGTGCAACCGTTGTTAGGTTGATTCTCAAAATTCGCGGTTTGAAAACAGATCGGCAGGATTGCAACGGAAACACCGCACTACACCTGGCAGCCGAAAGCCAGTACATTGACATTTACAATATGCTGCAGAAGCGTGTCGGGAATGAGCTGAGCAATTATAACCGGAAACGTGCAATTGATGTTCTGTTGAAAAAGTAGGCTGGGACATTGTACATAGTTATCGTTCTCTAGTATCATGTTGATAAATAGTAAGATGTGTACCTCCCAAAGCTATATTTCTCTCGTGAATCCGTGTATATTTTAGAAACACATGTAATTATTAGATTAAAAATTTTAAGCCATGAAAACATTTCTGTCGATCGAATCTATAGGGTTAATACATTAATTATTTACAATAATTTCAAATTAAATGGCACTATTCTCTATTGAAATCTGCAGACTAATGAGAGAAGCCTGAAACATCCAAAAACTTTAAAAACAGCTGTCGAAAGAGTTATTTTAATGATATTGCAGGATTCGAACTCGTATACCGGCTGATTTCTGTCAGGATTCTGGCTCGAATGCAACAACCGATTCTGCATATGTATATTCATTCCTTGTTTTGACGTATGTCACGTTTTTCCCCTTTTTTCAAGGTTTTTAGGAACGTGTCCAATAGAAAACAAAGAAAGAATGACCGGAATGGCGAGAATGAAGATACGGTGAAAATTCACCTTTCATTTGACACACGGAGAAAAAGATATGTCCTCAAGCAGGCATCGATCCTACGATCTCCCTATCTCTAGCTGGGTGCGTTAGGCACTCCGCCATCGAGTAACTGTGATGAGGTGATCACAATTTCCCAACAGTATCGTGATCACCGCTACAGTCCTAATCTCTACTAATGAGCCCATCGACCCCCAATGTCTCCTATATGCAAATCGTCACCGCCCCCTCTATTCGATCGACCAAATCTCTCTCGTTATCTATTTTTAGCTCCAGTGCGTGATCGCATGTTCGATTCCCGCTTGTAAACATATATTTTTATCGGTGTCATTCTCACCGTTCCGGTCACTTTTCTCTGTCTGTTTTCCATTGGACACGTTCCTAAAAACAGATTCTGGACCTAAACCGGCCACGCCTGAAGACAGGCAGAATTCAACCATTGTAACAAAATTCAATCGAGTTCCAGCTACATCCCAGATACTGTCATGTCCACGGTGTGTTTGGTAGAACTTTTTTTTCTTTAAAAAAGTTGGTATCTGTAAAACTAAAACTACGTAAAATAATCGGTCGGAGGTCAAGAGTAGCCTATTTAAAAAATATTTTGCATGAATGCTCACGTTTCTCAATGGAACTATTTCACAATTTTGACTTTGGGTGGTGCTTTAGACATTCGAACAATCTTTAAAGTGAGAATGTTACGAACAGTTTCGTTGTCTACAACTTTGTCAAAGACTGCAAATTGAATTGAAATCTCCAGGAAAAATTTTAAAAAATTGTAACATTCATTATGCATTATTATAGTTACTTTGTTTTAAATGTAAATTCACTCATCAAGTTAAACTTATGTTCCAACCAAAACAGTAGAGGGATAGTTATTCCGACGTTCGTTTCCACTTTATAGGTTAAATCACTTAATGGCATTGATTTACTGTTTCTAATTAAATATACCACGTTCTGGTCCAGGTTTGGGTTGAAAGATCCGGGTTTTCTGCCTCTTCCTGGCAGTTCATCCAACGAATAGTGTTCCTCAAACTTGTTTATGATGGATTTGACACTCGTGTGATGAATTCTAAAGCGCTTCGCCAATTTTCCCACTGTTGCACACTTTTCACTTAGACATGTGTCCAAAGTTTTAATTACCACTTTATTTTCGGAAAACGAAGAATTCAAACCGTACAAAAAAGTAAACAATTGAAATCACAATCAAACGCACAGCATGCCGCGATGAACACATTAGTACCATAACAAATACATGCGTGAAACATTAAGATTTCTGACAGCTGATTTACAACCACAGATGCAAAGTATCGCCAAAGGATTTTGGTTTGTTTGCCTCACGAAATACCTAACCTCAACCGGTTTTTGCAGCGCAAAATGTTTTGTTTTCCTCACGAAATAATTCGGCACCGTTTCTTTTTTAACGGGAATAGAAAGGTCAATAAGCGGCCCTTACACGTTCAATATTTTTGACAATACTAGAGAGTATTGACAAAAGTGTTGTACGTGTAATGGAAAAAAGTAGTATTGACGTTGTGGATTTCAAATCGGATTGAAATATTGTAACAATATCGACGAAATATTGAACGTTTAAGGGCCGCTATACGTACATCCGTGAAAAGCTTCACAGATGCTGAGTACTGGCTTCGTTGAATCTAGTTGAAAATTGTTTGTGCATTGGATGGGTCTCACTAGCGGCTCCAGGGGGACGTACGTACCCTCCTATTCAACCGAGAAGTGTTCCAGTAGAAATGCGTGTGCTTACAACCCTTTCATGAATACTTGTTTCTTTAAACCATTATGAAGTGTGAAGGAGTTAATTTAGGATATTGTAGCTCGATATCATTGATGGATAAGTCGAGTAGTCCTTATTGGGTTCCTTGAGGGACGTCTTATATAATTTCTGTGTATGATTTGTCAAATTGCCGCTGTCCATGCATGTTAGGAAACGCGTGTCCAAAATTCGAAATACCATCTTCCAAATCGTGTATCAGATACATTTTGCCAAGAAGGTGCCCCCTCCCCCTACCTTTACCAACCAGCTGGAGCCGCCTAAGGGTGCTTACAGAGTGGCGGCGAGAATCTGAGCAGGGGCTGGTACTGACATTATAATGGTTTACCGCAAGCAGGTTTCTTGCATTCTAATGTCAGTGCCAGCCCTAGCTCAGCTTTTCACCGCCACTCTGTAAGCACCCTAAGATCGGTCTTCATAGGCACGTATTTCATGTTTAATACACTAGTTGATTGCAGGCCCTTCTACACACTAAATTTTGATTGCCGAATATCAGCAAAATTTTGCTAAATTTTGCCTTGCTGAAACATCAGCAATACTTCCAGCAAAAAATATTTCGCTGAAATTATAGCAATTCAAAGCTGTCAAAGTTTGCTGAACTGTCAGTTTAATTTGCTGGAACTCAGCAAAATTGCCATTCTTTCACTGATTGTTTCAGCAATCAAATTCTATAGATTTGCTGATTTTCGGCAAAATAATGGGCTTTACTAAAAATCAGTGAAACAAAAATTGCAAAGTTGAACTCTTAGCAAATCCAGTTTTGCTGAAAAGTTTCAGCAAAATATTTTGCTGAAACAAAATACAAAAAATTGGTGTGTATGTTCCAAGCTTGATCGCTCAGCTTGCTGAGGACGCTGATCGTAGGTATCCTCTGTACTGTCAATTGCTGTAACCACTCCAATGCTCTCATATCCATAGTGCAGAAGAATACTTCCTCTACGGGGAGTTTCTCCAAACAGCTTCTCGTCTTGCTGACGAGGTATCCAGTCATCGCATAATTGAAAGGAAGTTGACCGTTAAGAGGAAGTCACTAGTTTTGTTAAAATATCTTCCAGTCAGTGTTCAGTCCGCTAAAACATTCATTCTTAAAATATTACATTATTTTCCGATGATGATTTAGGATTATCCAGTCCAAAACGTTTCACACTTCAAAACAGGAATTCGATTTGGTTTAACAATAAAATAAAATAGCGCAATATTATTCAGTGCTCGTCAGATCTCGTGCACGCAACATGCTATTGTGCGTAGAGCCTTCCTTTTGCAGCGGGGAACCATTTGCTTGCTAATCTGCTGCATCTCAAGGGATTATTCGCTTCTTTCTTTATTTTTATCTTTCATGTTAATCGCTGATGGGGCTGGCTGTTGATTTGTGGTTGGTGAGGGGGGTGGGGGTAGGGGGTTGGACGCAGCTTTTGCAGTTGTCATTATGACCTGCCAAGCAGCTACAGGTTTGCCAAACCGTTTGTGTATCAGCTTATGACATTCAAGACTGTGTTTTGGGTTTAAAAACAGTGGAAGAGTGAACAACCGGTTGTAATGAATTCTCCACAGCATTTTCTGCGCATGGTGTGCCGTCTGAATACATTGTTGGCACATAGCAATCTGTCTTTGATGGGTGCATAGCGTAGTTTGTGTAATTTTTGTTCCCTGTGCTTTGAATTGTATTGTCAGGAAAATACGTCTTTAGACCCGCATCCTTACCACATAAACGCCGGAAGAAATACCCGGAAAGAAATTTCTCCAAGTATCAGGTGTAACGGATCTATTTGTTCGTATGCGACGTGCATTTTTAATGAACTTGGGTAAGTACGCGGTGCCAGATCGTGTAGTCGTATTTACGCGGGAATCTCAATTCCAACTCTCTTTCAATCACGTTTAAAGGGTGTTACGATGAAAAAATTGGTCAAATAAGAATATGTATAAATCGGTCAAACTTTTTATCAAAGAATCTAATCATGTTTCTTTTGCAAGTTCATTTCATACAGAATAAAGAAACAAATATTTACTCAAGCTTCCGCGAATGCGAATTGCCGGGTCTTCCTTCAAGTTTTAGACAGCCACTTTCCTCACCGCAGAACACCCGTTTGCTTTGAACTGCATCTCGTTGACAACTGTCATTGGCGTCTTTTTTAGATTCCGCTTCACGATTGCCCAATATTTTTCTAATAGGCGGGGCTCTGGCGTATTGGCATGGTTCATGTCCTTGGGAATCACCTGGACATTATACGCGGCATACCACTCCATGACTTTTTCCCGTAATGGCAAGATGTCAAATCCGGCTAAGACGGACCGGAAATGGCAACAGACGTTTTTGCAGGCACTGCTGCATATTTTCTGGTTGATGCTCCCGGTTGCTATGTAATGCACAAACCACAGGAACAGTTGGCCTGCCACACGAGATATTTTTTTACGAACTTCGACAGCTTAATGTGTTTGAAAATATCTGCCACCATTTCTCTTTCAGTCGACGTATAATATTCCTGTTCAGGAAGCTGTTTATAGCCTGCATTGACGTAGGTTTCGTCATCCTGTACCACACAATCAAACTTCGTCAGCATCTTCATGTACAGCTTCCGTGATTGTTCTCTGGCCGATTTGTTTTGCTTATCGTCACGATTTGGAGCCACCACCTTGTTGTAAGTCGACAGTCCGGCTCGTTTTTTAGCTCGAAGCACGGTTGTACACGACACTCCCAGCTTGCTTGCGACATCTCAGACGGAGAGGTTGGGGTTCCATTTGAATCAGCTGGCCACTCTTTCTGTTGTTTTTGTGGCCTCTGGCTTTCGACTCCAATCCGTGTCTTCCTGGTTGTCGACAAACGTTTTCCGAATACTATTATATTGGTAACAGTTGATTTTGCCACGTTCAACAATTTCGCCAACTTGGCGATGCGCGAGCAAAATTTGCTTCGATTCCGTTTTCATAAGTGAAGAGCAAATGTAAAAATCAAACAGTAGACATGATACCACATCTTTAAAATGAAAGGTGTACAGGTTTTTTTAAACTCTCAAAAAAAAATGCGTCATGTTGAAGCTCACCGATATTTGTTCGTCCCTTTATTATAGCGTTCTAAAAACGAAACTTTCTGCTTGAGTCAACGTGTTGAATGATATCAGTACTGAATGGCATATATGATGGAACTGAATAAAGACCACTTCCGTAAGCGTAAGCTCAACTTTAACCTTCAGAAAATATTCTACTACAAGAAGACACACAAAAATTATTAATCAACAACCGTCAACTTCGTTATTATTTATATTGGCTTTTCTTCGAAAACTACACATTTTCAAAAAATAATGTTATCATAAGCATCATCAGGGCCGAACAATCCGGTACTCTGAAACATGACCGATTCTCTCTGTATTCTAGATTTACAGGTTGCTCGATCTTGGGCTGCCAGTCTCCCGTCTCCTTGAACACCCGCCATACGCGCATCATCCACGATGGCATGCAGCCAGTAAGTGTGGGCTCTGTGCCATTTTCCATTTTCTACTGTGCCGCCGAAAAATAACATTTTTAGCAAATATTGGAATCATTGGATTTTCACTAAGAAGTTTTTTGTTCTATAAACAATTAACCTATTTAAACTTCATTTCGATGAAATAATTTGGGTTTGGGAGAGGGATGGCGAGGGGTTAACCCCGAGAAACCTCCCACCATCGGTCTACGCCACTGCTTACAAGTATTTCTGAGTAAAATGCAGGAACATTTCGTAAATCTATAGTGAAATGGCTGAATTATTAACGTTGAAAACCTAACTATTACATCCGCTTTTTGTTGAATTAGGAAAGTACACCACCATATGGAAAACAAAGACGTACTCCTACGTCAGATTGGTCAAAAGAAATAAAAACCCGACATGGTCGGCTGTGAGATTCGTAAAGAAGTTGGAAATCATCAAAACCACCTTCGGTGCAGGGGTGAAACGTTTCATGAAAAGCTTATCTATTTCGCGGAAACTGCAATCAAGGTGTCGAAACGGTACAGGGGATCGGAAGTTACATCAAAACGTCATGTAGGTTTTCAAAGCAAACCCAAGACTTTCGGAAGCGGATGTGGCCAAGTAACTCGGCGTTTGCAGTGCAGTTCGAAATATACGCATTCTGAAAGGGTTTTTTTTTCGAGTGTCGGGCTATTAAGTAACCGAACTGGAACGTAAAACAAAACATTACGTCCAAAACGCCGGCTCGAAAGCAGTATGACCAAGTGTTGACCAAACTCAACGGATGCATTCTTAGATATGATGAAACGTAGTGAAATTGGACTTTGGACAGCTTCCAGGATAGGAGTTTTATGTTGAAAGGAGTCGCAAAGCTGTTTTCAAGAAATATGAATTCACTTTTGCGGACACCTTTGCCCTTTAGGCTGATGCTCTGGCAGGGAATCTGCAGTAGGGTGTCCCAAAATGACATCATGTTAAAAAAGTCATCGGGCTCACTTCTTAAATGAAAGGTTAGGGTATTAGGACCACTTTCTTCTTCGGAGTGAGTTTGCTAAAACGCTTCCTACTGGTGGCGACTTTTGATTTTTTGAAAAATGGGCCGATTTTGGATAAAATTTTAAATTTATGCCTGTTGAAGTGGTCCTGAACTGTCTAAGATTTTTTTCAGCATTTTTTTATTTTTCTGGAGATCCAAACGGAGAAGTTTGGTTAGTTAGTTTGTACAAATTTGGAATTATAAGAGCGGCAGGGCCATTAAAACTTAGTAAAAAGTGAAATTTTTGGTGTTTTTCAGTATTTTTTCTTCAAAACTGGGTATCTACAAAATTTTTAAAGTACAGAAAACACTTTATATAGTTGAGCCGAATTCAGGGGCGTAATTTTGCTGAAGAAAGTCTATAGCTACGGCCAATGGGGTATAAGTTATTTACGTTTTTGTTAAATAACCTTTTGACCTTTTATGATATTCATAAAAAATAATTCTGTTCTACAAAATAAAACAATTTAAGTGGGCTTAGTCCGCATATTATTTTTCGGAAAATAGAAGGAAAATGATGAAAAATGGCGTTTTTTGCTTGTCTCTAGTACATCAGAATCGGTTTTTATAAGCATTTGACGATTTTTTTAAAAATATTTTCTATATTAATAGTCACCTAGCGGGTTTGAAAATCACCAAAATTAAACGAATATGTCGAGTTAATGGCAAGTTATGGCGTATATTTGAAGGCTGAATTGATTAACGTACTTACATTTTGTATATAAAGTCTTATTTTCATGTTAGGAACTTTGAAGTGGAGAACAATGCAGAAGAGTGAGGTGAGTGTTGAAAAACTGATATTTACTGTTTAGATCACATAATTCCGATATAGTCAAATTTGGGGCAAATATCCTCGAAAAAGTTTTACAACAGAATACAGCGCATCTTCTGACACAATCGATTTGTTGAAGATGCCTCCTAGAAGAATTTATGGAGAATTAACTCTTCAAAAAATAATTAGAGACTTGGCGTCATTAGCAAAGTTATTATTTTTATAATTTAAGTTACAAAAAAATCATCAGATGCTCATTAAACCTCGTCCTGATATACTAAATACGTACAGAAAACGTCATTATTCATAATTTTCCTTCTATTTTTCGAAAAACAATGTGTGGTCAAAGCACATTTGAACTGATTTACTTTTTGGAACAGAATTATTTTTGATAAATTGCTAAAAATGTCAAAGGTTATCTAACAAAAACTTAAATAGCTCATACCCCATTAGCCATAGCTATACACTTTCTTCAGCAAAATTACGCCCCTGAATTCGGCTCAACTATATAAAGTGTTTTCTGTACTTTTAAAATTTTGTAGATACCCAGTTTTGAAGAAAAAATACTGAAAAACACCAAAAATTTCACTTTTTACTAAGTTTTAATGGCCCTGCCGCTCGTATAATTCCAAATTTGTACAAACTAACTAACCAAACTTCTCCGTTTGGATCTCCAGAAAAATAAAAAAATGCTGAAAAAAATCTAGGAGTGTTCAGGACCACTTCAACAGGCATAAATTTAAAATTTTATCTAAAATCGGCCCATTTTTCAAAAAATCAAAAGTCGCCACCAGTAGGAAGCGTTTTAGCAAACTCACTCCGAAGAAGAAAGTGGTCCTAATACCCTAACCTTTCATTTAAGAAGTGAGCCCGATGACTTTTTTAACATGATGTCATTTTGGGACACCCTAATCTGCAGCTGTGGCCGGAACACTGAGTGTTATAACAACCAATGATATTAGCGGACAGTTATACATCAACGAATGCCGAAAACACATGGATTACCATTCATTAGGTCATACAAAGACCCATCAAATTTTGTCTAGATTTGGCTAGTTGACACTACAGTAGGAATGCGCAACAGTGGTATTGTGAGAAATGCGTAGACGCCGTTGAGAAAGGGTTGTAAATGTAACGACCCGGTATTACCACCAATCGAAATATATTGGGGTATCATCTAAGCCATAAACCAAAGAATATTCTAAATGACTGATGCTATTTTAATGACCAGATATTGGAAAATGAAGCCGGTTAGGTCAACCAGCAGCTTGTGTTAAAGTTGGTGCCTATTAAGCCTAGACTACAACAAATACGTAACATTTTCTTCTAGTAACGTTTTATTCCAAACCAAACAGATTGTTAGATATTTCCGATTGAAGCTGGTACCGATTCTAAATTGGCAACTTTAATCTGTATTTCTAACTGTCGGTTTTGCAAGCACAGAAATTCTTCTGAACGTACTGTTCAATTGAACCCAATCATTTTTTTTGCAAATGAAATAAGGTCGTGGAAATCGACTTCCACGACCGTATGCTATTCAAAACTTGGATAACATTTTAAAAACTTGTCCGGATGATTCTAGTATGTAACATTTATTTATTTATTGCATTAATTAATTTGCACATGAGGAAACAACACCTAACTTAGAAAAGTTAGATTTTTATGTTTCATGTTCCACTCGTCAGTAACTGACACCAACTTGCTGCCAATTAGACGATGTATCCAAAGTAACACCAAATTGGCGCCAATTAGACACTAAAACCCACACAGCTCACAACATATGTGTACGCCAAAAGCAACTGGCTGGTAGCGAGTGATGTCTCGGTTGTATACCATTCGATTCAGTTCGTCTTTTGTTTCCTTTTCGGTATGATGAACCAAAAGGAAAAATTTAAAAATACTGTTTGAAACCGTAATTGACTCCCTTCTAATACAATGTAATGAATATCCTTATCGGAATTTCGTTCTCACACGATATGAATAACGTTTTATGAAAATTATCTTTAGTAAGTCTCGAACAGAGGTACCTTGCCTCGTCCCTCACGGCAAGTGCACTGGTTTTGCTGTCTAGGCTATATTGCATATGTTCAAATGAAATGAAATATGCCGAATATAAATTTCAAGAGGAGCTGCATAACGAATAAACCCACAGCAGTACGATAGCATTATATCGGCTTTATATTTGCTCTATAATGGCACTAAATGCATATGTAAAGCATACATGCTTAAAAGATTCTTGAAGCATGACGCGTCATATCAGTTTTATATCCGTATACAGAGCAAGTGATGATGCTATAGACGAATTTCGCGCCAACTCGAACAAATGTTAGCACCCTCTCAGATTTTAATGAAATTTTCTGTACATGAGAACTTTGTCACAAAAAGCCACTTTGCATACTTTGTTTTTCCAAAAATGATCTAGACTGTCTTTCGAAAAGGGTCAAACTTTTTCTACCATTTTTTTCGAATGGCTATAGTCTAAAAATGACAAATTCTACAAAAAATATTGTAGGAGTAATTTTCACAAAATTAGTCAAATTTTTGAATAAAATTATTGAAAAAAATCTTCATCGACTCCTACACTGAAAAAAATCGATTTTAAAAATTTAAAGATGAATTACAGAAAAACCCCATCTTTGATTTGGATGGAATTTTGTTCCAAGTTAGGTAATTATGTTCCCTACCTACCGTCGAAAATTCAAGTTGGGCACTTTCAAGGAAAAAAGTTATTGGAAAAAAAAAATTCCTTGTCCAAACTGAATTTTTTTTCAGTGTATTTTTATCGAAAACTAAACCAATGAAAGCCATAATCATCTCAGAATCCAATTTTCCAACATGCAAAAAGTATCGCTTCAGGGTACATCTCCGCGAAATCTGCAACATTTACATTCTTCACGAATTGAGTAGTTTATGTTGTTTCTGCTTACGTTATATGATAGGGTGCGCTTTTCCATATTTTGAACATCTTGCGGCAATATACATGAAACTAGAGCTTCTTTATGACGACACATAGATGTCCGTACCATAATATATCCTCATCCCAGTAAATTATAACCGGAAAGAGATTCGGAATATGGGCTGATTTATGATGGAATTCCAACCGAAGGCAACAACCCATCCTGAACGAATCGGTTTTCGAATCGGTTGTTACATTTGCGCTCAAATTCTAAAAGGAAACATTCCGACTGCAATGAGTTGGGAATCTGCTGTCAAAACGAGTGAAACAGAGAGTTGTGAGAGAAAGAGTTTCAACTTTTCTTGGTGGAAACTAATAGGTAAAATGTATGGGCGCAAACAGTTTTTTAAGATTTTATTTGAAAATTTTCAAGTAAGTATCTAAATTAACTTCTACAAACTGTTCCCATATGTTTTCTGCATCAAATGTGTATCCATTTTACAACTACAATATTATAGTTTCTCCGAAATCCCAAGTTTTAATATCTTTTCCATACATTTAAATTCACGTTAGCCACCACCGAAGCAGCGCCATCTCTTAAATATTTTCATGAAAGTATTACCTAATTGAACTGAGTGCGAGCACGTGGAACCAAAGGTAGTAACGTCCATAACGCACGCCTATGGAGCATCTTAACTGTTCGCTCGGAACAAGAATCTCTGCGCCTGCTTATCTCCAGGTCTGATCCGGATCTGATGATATATTTCTTGAATGTCTCCATCAAATGCTACTAACCGTTCCCGAAAATTGCAGATTAGTCTGGATAGTGAAACTAGCACCTTTGAGTAACCCGGTTTCTTCGGATTCACCACAACATTCAGCAGTAGGTATCACGCAGCGGTTTGTGGCGTACCCTTCAATTCAGCATCACTCGCCTTGTGCGCGTAGCGTTTAACTTGATAGTCCTCGATCTGCTGGCACACGTTCTGAATTCCTGTCCAGTTTACGGTCCAGATTCATCCGGCGAACAGCCATCCGATAGCTGTCAGGAAATCATCAAGCGTCTTCACGCCACAGCAACCCCGTTTCAAAGCGATCACCCATTCGCTTCGTCGTCGTCTGAAACATCTCTCGAGCTCTTTTCTTCTCCATGGGCAGCTTCGCAATCGCTGTCTCATCCGGCATGTATTGTTCTCGCTTCATGGTATTGAGATCTTGATTGCCTGCTGCAATAATCGAGTAGTCAGGTAAACGTACGCACTCGGTCTTCGGCTCTCCGAACCTAACACTGTCCAACCAATCTTCGACCGCACGGCAATCGGTTCGTTCGGGTTACCGACCCGTGACTCCAATGGTCCAGAATAATTGAACGTTGTCTAGCCCGAGTAAGATTCTAAGATTAGATGGGAACACTTTTTCACCACATCTGCGAATCGTACGTTCTGCTTCGGCAGCCAACTCCTAATACTGTTCGAGTGTTGAACAGCGGACACTTCTCCTTCGAACCCTTCGTCGACATCATCACCTTCCTCGAATCATTCTCAACGTGGTTGATATTGCCCGTCTACGTCACTATCAACGGTTCTGCAGTACCTTCGACCGCCTGACCACCAGATCATCTACCAACGTAGCCGACGATCCTTCGTCAAAAACCGCAGTAGTATTGAACTGCCGTTTGCCGACGTAAAGTGTTACCTGCATCATGCGGAAAATCACCGCATACCTTTCCTCCACTCGATGCAAAAGGGGATGATGGCTTCCACGACAGTTTTGCATCAAGCATCGAATATTCAAGGTGCTTGTTCAAACAAAGACCACACAGGTTTTGCCGCTCAACCTCTCTTAACCTGGCGGCAATATTCATTCGCTTGAACTCATCACAGCACCTGATGAGATGATCAGTTCGTTTACAGATCCAGCGCGGCTTAGTTACAGGCTCTCTTCGAATTTCATCAGAATTCATCTGGTTCGCGTCATGAAGATGGACGATTCCCTTTCCCCATCTGCGAAGGCTCGCGCGGGACAACGTCGAGAACTCCGTCACCTCCGACACGATACCACTTGTGAAGTTTCGTGAACATCCGCAACGGACTGTCCACCTTCTCGCGCTTATACTGGACTTGTGAACTTGTGTGTTTGGGTGGTCGCATAGTTCCGACGGTTCAAGGTGATCCCATAACTGCTTCACCGTAATCCCGAAACTGATGAACTTCTCCAACAGATCAGCTCCCGGTGACGGAACGTTCCTAAACTTCGACAACAACGTTCGGGGCAGCTTCTCCGGTTTTTCGAACAGATTCCGAAGATCCCTGATCACATCCGGAATAGAATCCGACAGCACTAGCCAACTCCTGACCGCCTCAAGTGCGTCATCCGGTAGACAGTCCTGCAAACGCTTCAAATTCTCTAGGTTTGAGAACTCACAAGCTGCAGTCGTGTACTGCTGATAGAGTGAGCTGATAAATAGCGACCACTCTTCTGGTTCTCTTTTAAACTTGTAAAAGGTTCTGATAAACCGCTTTGCGAGCAGCTAGCTGATCTCTTGTGATGCGATCAACGATGCACCCCGACCCGTTTCCTTATATCTGAAGACTGTTGCGATTGCATCTACTCGGCGGGATCTCCGAAACTTCATCGCCACTCACATCTTTGTCACTTCGCTCGGATTTGCCGGCTTCGATAACGAACGACCTATCTAACAGCACCTGATTTCAGATTGACGAGTTTTTCAGCCATCTGTCGATATCCTTACTTTGGACAGGCTTCGTGTTAATCCACCATCCAGTCCTCCACCTTCTGCTCCCGTTTGGAGGCTGAAGCTCCTGGTGACAGCTCCAGCTATTCTGCACACTATCCGAGAAGCAATTTTTGATTTTGTTCGGATGGCAGACGAAAACAATATTTTTGAAAAATCGCCTTTTTATTTACACTGAAAAAAAATCAGTTTGGACAAGGAAAAGTTTTTTTCAAATATCTTTTGTTCATTGAAAGTGCACAACTTGAATTTTTGACGGTAGGTAGGGAACATAATAACCTAACTTGGAACAAAATTTCATCCAAATCAAAGATGGGGTTTTTTTGTAAATCGACTTTAAATTTTGAAAATCGACTTTTTTCAGTGTAGGAGTCGATGAAGAATTTTTTCAATATTCAAAAGTTTGACTAATTTTGTGAAAATCACTTCTACAACTTTTTTTTTGCAGGTTTCGTCATTTTTAGACTATAGCCATTAAAAAAATTGGTAGAAAAGTTTGACCCTTTTCGAAAGACAGTCTAGATCATTTTTGGAAAAACAAAGTATGCAAAGTAGCTTTTGTGACAAAGTCTTCACGTACACAAAGTTTCATTAAAATCTGAGAGGGTGCTGCCAACTTTGAATACGATTTAGCGCGAAATTCGTCTATATGTTGGCTGTACCTGTATGCATTTATAATGCTAATAGAGAGCTATAGTGCATTGTAAATGCTATAATAGAGTCTCAATGCAACATTAGTGCAAATGTATTGCCAATATTGTGCAATGGCTTAATGCTTATGGTTAGTTGGGATCTTATCTAACTTTAACTTATTTTCGAATGATTTATATATCACCTAGCCTAGTGGCAACAATGTGAGTCAGTTCTATTGTATGACCTAAATTTTCATGCAAAAAGCTTTTAATAAATCTGCGCTACACCCCCCGACCGAGTATTTAATTTTTAAATCCTGAAGTTACCCACACTACTTTTACAGTAAACGGCAAGTTACGGCGGATAGCCTAGAACAACGTTTCAATAGCCTACCGATCGTCAGCATCTAGTTTAACCTGCCTGTCCGCCATTTCGTTTACTGGGTAGAGATGCCGATTTTTTTTAAATAAAGCTGTTGGAAAACGACTTTGCAATTAGCGTTGTAATATGTCGATGCAAGATGCGTATTTTTGAAATGTTCGACAGATCATAGAATAGACTGTGGAAAATGTAAATTGTTCTGCTTGTTCCAGTGGTAATTCCAGATTAAATTCAACAAGCGATTTCGGTAGATTTCGTACCCAAAACCGATCGAGTTAGAACGATTCGGAATGCAGCCGGTTTGACGAAATTCAATTCGCACCAGTCGGAAATAGTTATACTGCAATCGGAATTTTTCGAATTTGTTTCGAAATATTTCGAATTAATTGCGAACAAGGGCTATTCGGCAACCGATGATTAAACTAAATGAAGTAGAATTGACCTTTAAGAAGGTTGAACGCTTGTTGTGCACTGACACACATTTATTCTACCGAATCTCAACATTTTTCGCATGTTTTACCGAATCCAACAAAACCGAGCACTCAGCAAAGACCTCTGTAAAAGTGACATTTGTTTTGCTTACAAACGCATTAGGTGTATGTTTCTTTGCTTAGTTCAGTATTTTTTTCAGTTTGCTCATTCTTCGATAATATTGGTAAAAATTCAACAGACGATCGCATATAGTGTACATTTATCAAGTCATTAAATTAAAACATTTTTATTATCAATTAGTATATGTTTTGTTGAATTATCTCATCTAACCTTTGCATTCTTAAAGTAACTCAAATTGAACAAATCAGGCATTATACATACTAGATAATAGACAAAACTGATCCTGTCAGTTTGTTGCATTGTAAAAACATTAAAGTGAACGTGAGTTAAAATTTAGTATTTAAAATGTTGTAGAGAGACAACACTTCAGTAAAGATAATATGATTGAACAAAACAATCAAACAATTGTCCATCAAATAAATCTTCACATAAAAGTACGTTCCTTCGAAAACGGGAAGGAGCGACATCTGCCACTCGATAGGGCGCAATAGTTCATAAGACAAACAATAGATATTTAGGTATGTGCACAATAACAGCGCACATACCTAATCAAACCGGATCAATTATATAAGCAAAATCAATAAACCACAATAGATCATTACAGCGGGCGTACACAAACACATTGGAAAATCGTGCAACACTTTGGTTTATTTCTTTCTTTATCACTTAATCCACATAATAAACAGAAATAACAGGTTCTTGTAAAAGCAATCTATAGCAACCAACCAAACAAACAGACAAACAATGGTTTTCGTGCATTACAGCATTTTTGTTACACAAACTGCAATATCCAAATATGTATAATCAACTGACTTATATATATCTACAATACAAACATAATCCAAAAATATTGAGTGGCAGATGTCGCAAGTAACAGACCGTCTTCAACTTTCAATCAACAAATCGCATTTCAACATAAATCAACTTCTTGAGATTTGAATCGAAAATCGTAGGTGCTTCTCGAGAACAATCCAAGTTCAGCAGATGGCGAAGGTTCATGGCGACTTACACAGGAGTACGATGGGTTTAGAAAGCTAGTCAACATACAGAAAGGATATTTTGATAGAAAATTTATCGAATAGGAAAGAAAATCCAAAGCAACACGAAATACACTATCTGATGGGAATAAAGCAAGGTCTAAAGATTTTGAGCATTCAATACTGATAGTGTATTTCAAACAATCTAACATGTTTTTACTCATCAATCCAATCAAACATCGGAAATGTGTAATTGACATGGATTGATTTGATATAAAACAAAAATTATTTAAATTAAAAGTATCTACAAAGTATTAGTATGGACTAATGATGCAACAATTAAGAGAGAGTAAAACAGAGAGAAAATTTCAAAAACATGGAACCCTACTTTAATTCATATACTTGTTATCAACATTTTCGTTACTACATACTACATGTTTGCGTATTCGAACAAAAAGTAATAGCTCAATTTCCTCAAAACCAAAAAAAAAAGTCTCATGGATAAAATTAGAAAATAAATGTAGAAGAATAAACGAGTAAAAAATGTGAAAATATTCGGGGTCAAAACGAACATTTTTGAAGCAAAAATAAAAATTAATTTATATTCTCACAGTGAGTATTACAAAAAGTATGGCTGTTTTATTTGGTAGTGAACAATATTTCAATCCCAGTAATTATGTGGAGGCGGGCTGATATCGGTAACCTTGACCTTTAATATTTTGTTTCTTCTTCGATCAAATCGATTAAGTTGGTGATGGTACATTGTAGAACTTCTTTTTCGTTTTGTTGTACGTACAATGAAAAATAAAATATTTTATGAAATTGAACTAGTTGGCAAAGAAAATATTTGTAGTCCTGAGAAAATTTGCAAAATGTTTGTATTATGAGAAAACTATAACTATCTTCAAATGTTCAAACCCTTAAGATGAAGCACCCTTCGAAACGTTGCACTATGGGGAGACAGGTGACCAAATATCTAAAACTACGTCAACTCCAATTTAATTCAATTCTATACAGAGCGTTCATATACCTACACTATAACTAAGAAAATCCTTGCTATCTCAGAAAAATATTATACTTAACTGGGTAATATGGATGTTTGAAGATGACAATTTTGAAAAGAGACATTTCACGTGCGATTTTTAAACTCTTCGTATCTCTATTGAATTTTGAATAAAACATATGCTCATCATACCGGCTTGAACCTTCGTTCGAACCGGTCACAAATCTAGATAGCTCCTGGTTTACCTAGAGTTTTTCAACAGCAACAGTCTTTCTCAAGGCTACCTATATTTTCGATCGATCAGTCTTTCTCAAGACTACCTATATTTTTTCGACAATTAGTCTTTCTCAAGACTACCTACTTTTCCTACTCAATCAGTCTTTTTCAAGACTAAAACATTTTTCAAGAATAATTAATCTTAAAGAAATATTTAATTCTTCCAACATGTCTGGGTCCTCCCAGAAAGGCCGTGTGCCAAAAATTAAAACTAAACGGAAAAGGGTAACTTCTCCACCCGCAAATTCAATTGATTGCAGCAACTCATTCGATGCTTTATCCGAATGTGAAGCTGACAAAATTTGTAAATTTCCTCGTATTGTGCACAATGCCAATGAGAAGAAAAAGCAATCACCTCCGCCGATGACAGTGATGATCTCAAGGCCTGCCGGACTGAGCTTTCGACGTTCCTTCCGGACGTAAAAGTCTCTTTTCAGATTGGCCGAAGAGGAGAATGTCGAGTTACAGCGGAGGAATTGATTGGTCACAAACGACTACTCCAGTATCTTACGGAGAAGTTATATAAATTTTATTCATATAATTTCAAGACAGATAGACCATTCAAGGCTGTCTTGAAAGGGCTACCACAAGGTCAAAGTTTGGATGAAATATCCAACGAATTAAAAAATTTACTTGGCTTTTCTCCTTCTCAAGTTATTCTTATGAAGAGAAAAGCTAGCGGCGATAACACGCCAGTACGCTCTGGAATTATCCACGAGCTTTTTTAATTCATTTTAACCGTAATGAGGTTAATAATTTGAAAGTATTTGAAAAAGCACGTTTTATGTTCCACGTGCGAGTAAAGTGGGAACATTATAGACGACATGGGGGCAGAATTCAAAATCTGACCCAGTGTCGTAGATGCCAAGGCTTTGGGCACGGCACAAAAAATTGTCATTTGGATTCCAAATGTATGATCTGTGGTGATAAATCGCACACGAAAGATACTTGTCCGGTGGAAAAAACCACAAAAAGTTTCAAATGCGCTAATTGTAGCGAAAATCATAATTCGAATTTCTGGGGTTGTCTTGTTCGAGAAAAAATTATAAATTCTCGGTCTAGACAACAAAAACAACAAATACAGGTCAGGTACACTTCAGGAAAACACGTTCAAACGTGTTAATCCGCTTCAAAATAGATTAACAACTTCTTCTATCTCCGTCACACCATCCTTCAATGGTGTGTCATCTTATGCTTCAGTGGCAGGTAACAATGCCAAAATAACGGCTACTCCTAGCACGCCTATAATTTCATTTAAACCCAACGCTTCCTTTAGTCCAATGGATCTAGGTAGCGTAACGGAAGAAAAATTGAAATTCTTACAAGACTGTATGATGCAGCTTATGATTTCTATGTTAAATTCTACCTCCATGTTTGAAGCTTTTCAAACTGGGTGGGAATTTGCTAATAAAATTGTAATGAAATTAAAATTTAGCAATGACTTTAAATAATCATTTAAATTTATTAAATTGGAATGCTCGTTCATTAAAAACGTGCGAAGACGAATTTTTCAACTTCTTGAGGATACATAATGTGCATATAGCCGTTGTGACCGAAACTTTTTTAAAACCAAATATTAAATTGAAGACTAACTCTAATTTTGTTATTCATCGATTTGATCGAATTGTTGGATTCGGCGGAGGAATCGCAATAGCGGTTAATCGCAGGATCAAACATTGCATCATACCGTCTCTTGACATCAAGGTGATCGAGAGTTTGGGTGTCGAAGTTGAAACAGATCTTGGTATCATTTTATTGCTGCAGCGTATTTGCCTTTTCAGTGCACTGGCGAGCAAATTAATTTCTTGAAAGGAGACTTACAAAAACTTACAAGAAATCGGTCGAAATTCTTCATAATCGGAGAACATATATTGAGAATAATTTCAATCATGATCATGATTTACAAAATAAAGCTGACATTGATACGGCATTACAAAATTTAAGTAATTCTATAGTTGATGCTAGAAATTTATCAGTACCAACAACACAGAAAAAATTTAATACTCCTATTATTGACGACGATCTTCAACTTCTGATTCGCTTGAAGAATGTTCGAAGACGTCAATATCAACGTTCTCGTGATCCTTCTATGAAATGTATCTATCAGGATCTACAAAAAGAAATTAAGCATAGATTCACACTCTTAAGAAATGAAAATTTCGCGAAAGAGGTTGAACAAATCAAGCCAAATTCTAAACCTTTCTGGAAACTTTCTAAGGTTCTTAAGAAACCTCAGAAACCAATTCCAGCTTTGAAGGAAGGTGACCACATACTTCTTACAAACGAAGAAAAAGCTCGAAAACTTGCTCAGCAGTTTGAGAGCGTCCATAATTTTAATCTCAACATTGTGAGTCCTATTGAAACCGAAGTCTTACAAAAATATGAAAACGTTGCAAATCAAGTATTGTCTCTAGACGAGATTGTTGAAACAAACTATGACGAGATCAAATCCATCATGAAAAAGTTAAAAAATATGAAAGCTCCAGGTTATGATGGATTTTCAGCATTCTTCTTAAAAACCTTCCCGAAATCACCATGAGATACTTGGTAAAAATATTCAACAAATGTTTTGAATTAGCATACTTCCCTGAAAGATGGAAAAATGCCAAGGTTATTCCTATTTTGAAGCCAGATAAAAACTCAGCAGAAGCATCTAGCTATCGACCAATTAGTTTACTCTTTTCTATTAGTAAATTATTTGAAAAAATCATCCTAACTAGAATGATGTCACATATCAATGAGAATTCTATTTTTCTTCCTGAGCAGTTTGGATTTCGTATTGGACATTCAACTACTCATCAACTCGGAGAGTAACTAACATGATAAAGGCTAATATTTCAGAGGGCTATTCCACTGGAGTTGCTCTTCTAGACATCGAAAAAGCTTTCGACAGTGTTTGGCACAAAGGGTTAATTGCCAAAATGTGGGATTTCAATTTTCCAATTTACATAATAAAGATAATTAAAAATTATCTTACTAACCGTACCCTACAGTTTTCTTATCAGAATTGTAAATCTAATAAGCTACCTGTTAAAGCAGGCGTCCCTCAAGGATCAAGCGTCGCACCAATCCAATACAATATTTTTACCTCTGATCTTCCAAATCTACCTACAGGCTGTAAAAAGTCACTTTTCTGTGATGATACTAGTATCTCAGCCACTGGTAGGAGTCTTCGTATTATTTGCAGTCGACTGCAACGAAGCTTGAATATTTTCAATGATTACCTGAAAAAATGGAAAATTTCGCTTAATGCGGCAAAAACACAATTGATTGTGTTTCCGCATAAGCCAAGAGCTTCTTCTCTTAAACCAAATAATAACCATATTATTAAATTTAATGGTTTGAATTTAACGTGGTCAGATCAAGTTAAATACTTGGGTTTGATTTACGATAAAAAACTCACTTTTAAGGATCACATTGAAGGAATCCAAACAAAATGCAACAAATATATAAAATGTTTATACCCTCTTATAAATAGGAATTCTAGGCTCTGCCTAAAGAACAAACTATTAATTTATGAAAAAATATTTAGACCGGCAATGCTATATGCAGTACCAATCTGGGCAAGTTGTTGTGTTACTAGGAAGAAAACGCTTCAAAGGATTCAGAATAAAATTCTGAAAATGATTTTGAAGCGTCCTCCCTGGTTTAGCACAAATGAGTTGCACAGACTCGCAAACATAGAAACATTAGAAATTACGACGAACAGTATTATAAGCAACTTCCGACAAAAATCGTTGCAATCTTCAATTGCAACGATTAGCTCTCTTTATAGTTAATAAATTAGTTTATAAGATTTGTTTAGCTCCTTATTCACAAGACAAGTAGGTTTAGAACTCCCTACTGAAAAAATCACTTAACTGCGAAAGCATATTATATCTTAATAATAATTAACTGAATCATGTAAACAATATTCTATTCTATTCTATTCTATTCTATTCTATTCTATTCTATTCTATTCTATTCTATTCTATTCTATTCTATTCTATTCTATTCTATTCTATTCTATTCTATTCTATTCTATTCTATTCTATTCTATTCTATTCTATTCTATTCTATTCTATTCTATTCTATTCTATTCTATTCTATTCTATTCTATTCTATTCTATTCTATTCTATTCTATTCTATTCTATTCTATTCTATTCTATTCTATTCTATTCTATTCTATTCTATTCTATTCTATTCTATTCTATTCTATTCTATTCTATTCTATTCTATTCTATTCTATTCTATTCTATTCTATTCTATTCTATTCTATTCTATTCTATTCTATTCTATTCTATTCTATTCTATTCTATTCTATTCTATTCTATTCTATTCTATTCTATTCTATTCTATTCTATTCTATTCTATTCTATTCTATTCTATTCTATTCTATTCTATTCTATTCTATTCTATTCTATTCTATTCTATTCTATTCTATTCTATTCTATTCTATTCTATTCTATTCTATTCTATTCTATTCTATTCTATTCTATTCTATTCTATTCTATTCTATTCTATTCTATTCTATTCTATTCTATTCTATTCTATTCTATTCTATTCTATTCTATTCTATTCTATTCTATTCTATTCTATTCTATTCTATTCTATTCTATTCTATTCTATTCTATTCTATTCTATTCTATTCTATTCTATTCTATTCTATTCTATTCTATTCTATTCTATTCTATTCTATTCTATTCTATTCTATTCTATTCTATTCTATTCTATTCTATTCTATTCTATTCTATTCTATTCTATTCTATTCTATTCTATTCTATTCTATTCTATTCTATTCTATTCTATTCTATTCTATTCTATTCTATTCTATTCTATTCTATTCTATTCTATTCTATTCTAACCCTTACACAGCCAGTATTGAAAAGCATCCTGGAAAACACTCCAGTTATTCTGTAGTGTTTTTCTTGTCAATATTAATATTTGAAGCATATTTTCATATGTCGCAAATATTAAAACGGCCAGGCCTACTGTGCAGAGTTGGGTTTGAAGATGTTTCAAAATTAGACGGCAATTAAAGTATTCATGTAATGAATAATTTAATTAACGAATTATTTTGAATCTTAAAGGAGGAAGAAACGAGGACAACCGTACCGACCGTTTCAGTTTAAAGGGGATATAATAAATCGTTGGGAGTGACTTGCCTAAGAAGGTTAATGTCACTCCTTTGGTCCTTTAGGATGCGACAGAGGTATTTACACCTTGCCCTGGCTAATAAGCCTAGATTAAAGCGCCTTTGCTCGCTCAGATTAACTGAATCATGTAAACAATAGGGATGAAAAGTCACTACTTGTGGCTGTACACCCAATATACTAAATTAGAAATGTAATGCAAACAAAACAATATAATCAAATAGAAAATAATATAAAAAAAAAGAAAACATATGCTCAAATATGTCATGTGAAAACTAAGAATACCTTTTTGGGATGATATTATTCAAAATGCATGTTCATTGTATTGCTATGGACTTTTATGAAAAATTACGGATCAAAGTCCAAAAATGTCTACGAATTAGATCCGGGAAAAAAGTCTCTCAAAGACCCCCTACACTCTCAATGGGGTATGTAAGTATATTGTTTCTTCTAACTTACAGCGAAGGTTTCAGTTGTCCATATTCGCTCTATACTGAGAACACTTCAATTGATGTTTCAATGGCAGTCACAACTAGTAGAGAGGCAGAATTCAGTACAGTTTGAATTCTCCGTGTTGTACAAGTAAATTAGCGACGGTTACAATCAGACTTTATTCATTGTACAGATAGTGGATCTGACTACATTCTTGTCATACACATTACTGTGTAGCAACAAATGACACTTATTTGTACTGAAAACCCCAAGGTCCTTTTTTCATGATCAATGTGGCTAGAAACATATTTATTCGCCAAAAATTAAGACTTGCAATTTAAAGCATGTTCATCCATCAAAAGCAGTTTTTTTTTGTCCAGAGACACTTTCAATGGTTACTTGCTTTTCCAAGAATTAAAATACTTATTCTGATAGTTAGAACCATTTATTTTTACTAGTATTGGTTTGTACAGGACTCCTTTATCCATATCTCCGAGCCGAGAATTCCGAACGAAACAATTCGCAAGCTATAAGAATGACTGGAAAGAGACTGCATTGTAATCAACTCAATGCACGGCTTTTGTGCTATCGATATGGCCTAGACACTTCAAAAGAATACTTCGAAATATCTACCTGTCTCATTCACGAATCGCATTCTCCCTCTATCGCTCTCTATTTAAAGGCTTGAAAGTACAGGGAACTCTTTCTCACTTTACTATTTCTAATTGCGCGTTAAAATAGTGATCCAAAAAATTCTATTCTGCACAAAAATCTTTTTTTTTAGAAATCTGTGACCAAAAAGACATCTTTGAATTCCAAAACTAACTAACGACCATCAATAAAGTAGAAACACCAGCTGATCTTAAACGATGCCATCAAGAAATGAAGAATGAAAACGAAAAGGTGAAAACAAAAAGGAATGGAAACCCCAGAAAGTCCATTGTATATTAATTAGCCATTTTTCAAATAATGGGATTTTCACAAACATTTCAGAACTTTTTGAAAATATGGTTCTCAAATTCGTACAATCCGGTTCATTAGTTTACTTTATTCAAATATTTTTTTAAATTTCATTCTATAAACTCATTTTTCAGTTTCTTTAATTCGTTGATTTTATTCGTCTTGTTTATTTTATTCATTTTGAATATTTCCCTAATTTTAAATTTATGAATTATTTATTTCATTCAGCATTCTTTTTATTCATTTGAGTTCATTTCATCTATTTTATTCGTTTCATTCTTTGGATTTACTCTGACCAGTTTATGCTTTTCATGCATTTTATGCATAACATTCATTTAACTTACTTTATTCATTGTTTTCATTCTATGCATTTTATTCAGAATTTCCTCTAGTTTGTCTACTCTGACTGCATTGAAAGTATTGGTAAGGTCGACGCAAATCATTGCAGTGACGTTGTTCTTTCGTTTGCTTTGCTTGATCCAATTCACCACGTAGGATGTGCACGTCTGGGTGGACAAATTTTTGCGAAACCCAAAGGAAGTTTGTGGGACAATGTTGTTGTTTAAGAGATATATTTGTAAGCGCTCAAGGACTGCGGTGTTTGCAATTTTGGTGAGTGTGGGGACCAGAGATATCGGTCTCTTGCTCGATGGGTAAAATTTGGTCTCTGCCAGGTTTTGGTATAGCTACCACTTTAATTTTTTTAAGCTCATCTTTCAAGCAGCTTCTTCTCCACATGCCATTCAACTAGGGTGACCACACGTCCTGGTTTTGAACAGACTGTCCTGGTGTCCTGGGAAACCGAGGAAAACGCTTGGATTGTCCTGGTTTATATCCTCCAAGCATAATTATTTTTCATAAGGTCTTTTGATTTACTCTGATCCAGGTCGCGGTTACGGCTGACCGCAACAGTAACTGCAACGTAAACTCCGAGGTAAACAATCTTTCAAGTAGAGTACAATCAACAAAACCTAAAGTACTCGAAGTTCCCAATTGTCGTCGGACGGTCTCTGGCAGTCGGCTGATAACCATTAAAATTTCGGCAACTGTTAAAATTTTCAAACTTGCGCTGTTAATTCTACTATAACTCAGCCGCACCTGTTCACTTTTATTTCTCTTTGTTCGAATTTCGCCATGTTTACGCTTTAAATGTTAATTTGCAAAGATGGAAGGCGGGCAAAAACAATAAGAGACAATTGGATTTAGTCCACCAAAAAAAATAGGCGAGACAACGAAACGATAACTATTAGCGAATAACTTCAATGAGCGCTGTCTCGAACTGGTGGTTACGCAACCACTTCTGAGACTAACCTGCCATGTCTAACATCGTACATAACAGGTAATATGGAATGTCGCGCTCAAACTGATATTGCTTACACACCTATCTGCCGCTTTTGATAGTACGATATGACAATTACTCACAGGAATAGCTCAGGGGGGCTACTTACACTTTTGATGTTACTACTTTACTTCAACGACATATATTTAGTATTAAAGACTCCTCGGTGGTCCTTCGGAGACAATTTAAAAATACTTCGTCTCATCCGCTCAATTCGGGGTTGCAGATTTCTTCAACATCAGCTTTAAACTTTCGGTGATTGTGTTGTAGCAATAATCGCGTGTGTCTAAATCGAAAGAAGTGCTCGGTGAGCAAATTCTCACGAAAGACATTCTGGTAGACCCCTGAGGAGAGTATCAACAAGCTCCTTCGAGCGAGGGGCAGCGGGGGGGAGGCTCTCTCTTCGATTGTCCTGGTTTTTTACTAGCCTGATATGGTCACCCTAATTCAACTGTTCAATGATCTTGTTCACTATTTCAGGTTGTAGTAGACGAAGTATCTCATATGACAAGCCATCCGCACCTGGTGCCGAATGTTTCTTTTTCGAATTAAGAAGCCTCGTCCAGCTCTCCATAAAAGGCAAGTTATCCTCAACGAACGGTACTGGTAAATCAATGGAGCGTGTTTTCCGAAGTTTACATCCAAAAATGCTTGCGCTTCCGCCTCATCATCGTATAGAATATTATTTTCTTTTTTATGTACACGTTAATTTGCCTACTTTATACCAAATATCTTTAGAGCTAGTAAAAGGCCCAACTTCATCAGGAAACATGTCTAGTTTTCTTCTTATCTCCTCTCACTTTTTCCGTTGAAAGATGGCCACCTTACCTTTGTGTTCTAGTAAATTTTCCTGACTTGAAACGCGGTTGAAGTTTCTTCTTGCCACTGTTTTCTCTTTCCATGCTTCATCTACTTCGGTGGAACACCAGAATTTTGGTTCTTTGTTATTTTTCCTCCTGTTTTTTTTTATTTTGCTCGCGTGACTAACAAGATCTGCAATTCTCTTGACCTTCCGACTGCATGATCAAGAACGCTCCATTTCATGTTTCCAAACAGATCCGGCGAACACATGGTGATGTCTATGGCTGTTGATCGGCGATTTTGTTGCATCGGAACAAACGTATAGGAACCATCATTCAAAATTAAGAATTTGCTTCCATTTACATTATCCGTAAGGGCTTCCCCCTTTTTATCACAATGATCATCTTCCCTAGTTATGTGGTGGGAATTAAAGTCGCCGCCAATAATTACTTTCCTGTAGTTTTCCAAGTATCTAAAAAGCTGCTTGATATCCTGATCGTATTCTATCGTTGAAATTGTTGGACTAATGTATATAGATGCGAGAACTAAGTCAAACTGTATAACGTTTATAATAACTACTTGTGTATGTCGTGAAACTGTTGAAGTTGGAATTTCTCGGTAGTTATTGCTGTTGCTGTTTAAGTATATTCCTAGTTCTGCCCCCTGGAATGTGAAATGAAGTGAAAATTTGCAATTTTATATTGTACAGTATCCTCTAATAAAACATTTGTCGATGTCTCAGTTAGAAAAGCTGCTGTGTAGTTGTTTCCTGAACACCCGATGAATCTCAGCTTTATTTTTGTACAAACTTTGAATATTAGCTTGAAATATTTTGAAATTTGTGTGCGCCCCTTTTTTTTTTTTCAAATTTTAAAATGCGGTATTGTATGGGTTGTTCAGCACGACAGTATTGGCCAATTTGAAATGTTTTTCCATACATTGTTTAAACATATTTTTGATGTCTTCTTGTGGACCTAGCATACTAATGAAATCTGAATAAAAACTTATCATGGATTCCTGTAACATCTTCTTGCTTTGCACCTGTGCCTCCTTTACCATTCCTTCCCAGCGTTCTTTTTCCGTAACACTATTCCGATTATACATAGTTGTTCCATTCGAAGATGAACGCTGTGTGTCAGTAATCAATGCATTTCGTTGTGCTGTTGTTGATTTTAGTTTTCCCTTTTCTTCCACTCGAGGTTCGCTTATTACCAATAGATTTTTGTTCTTTGTGGATTTTCACCGCTGCTTGGACCGCTTTTCTCTCTTCGTTTGTTTTGATCCATTGTTGCTGCATAGGATCCTTCCAATTGTATCTCTCTTTTGTCATATTCGCGTAACTTTCTGTCAGTTGTGGAAATTCTTCGGGATCAACGTTTAGAGGTTCATACATATTTCTGAGAATGATTGGTACCTGCTGATTTGCCTCCGTACATGTGAGGTTTTGTCTGGACATTAGAGCCTTAATATCCATCTGCCTTTTTCTTTTCGGGCATGACTCATCCTTAGAATTGTGATCACTGCTTCTACAATGGGCGCATTTCTGAAAATTTCTGCAGTTCTTAAAATCTGCCTCGTCATCATGGCGCACTTTTCGCATCTCTTAACGCCTTTGCAGTTCTCCTGACGGTGTCCAAAATGCAGACATTTCAGACATAGCACAACCCGCGGAACAAATGGACTAACCCGACTTATGCAGCAAAATAGACGCACTTTGTCTGGAAGCTGTCTAGCTCTAAAAGTGATAATACGATTAATTGGAACCCTGGCACCATTTTCCTCACGTTTCGTCATGCGTTTTACGTCCATGATCGGCACGTCGCAGTCCAGGTCTTTCCTTATCTCGTCGACTTCAAGCTCTGCTGGAATACCTGCTACAACACCAGTTATACATACTAAATGCAGCGGTGCGTAAGCTCGGAAGGGTCCGTTATCATTATTAATCTTTTCGATAATTAGATTTGCCCTTAAGTATAGCTGCTCACAAACACTAGAATCTTGTGTCGACCGACGTACTTCATATCTGTTATAAACTGCTTGAATCCTTCCATCTTCTGCAGTGTAGCTCCTAGTGAAATTTTTTTGATTTTCATCGTTCCGCCTTTGTTGTCTCGCAACTCGACAAAAATTCGATACGGAGCTGAGTCATTGTTGGTATAGGTTATGTTGATGTGTTTTTTTCTCTCCTAATGCAGCAGGTTCGGAATTAGAGTTAAAAAATTCTTCATCTCCTTCCATCTCGTGTCGATCCTTTACGTTTTTCTTCGCTTTTGTAGCAACGATTTTTATTCCTCCGCCTGGATCTACCGAGTACTTTCTTTCAACCATTTTATCCTAAACCTACCACTGCTGCGTACTTCCACGTGTTGTCAAAGATGGCGTCTTTTCGCCCGAACGCAATTTAATAATTTTCTGTGTGATCGCTAATTTCTTCCTTCAAAGCCACCTCTGATCGAACAGTTTTTTGTTGAGCTTCAACGAGCACGTAACGTACAAAATATGTATCGAAAACTTCAACCGCGTACTTAAAACCACTTCTATAGAGCGTCGATTTCAATTCACGACCGGAACGATGTGAAGTTCATGCTCGAATGATTCTAGAGTTAAATCACTTAGCGTAGATATGAAAAACACAAACATCCACCAGTTGTACACAAGGTCAGTAAATAATTAAAAAAAAAAGTTTAAAAAACAGCCGAAAATCAATATAGTTACAAAATAATATTGTGATTACATTTTCCTCTGTAATCTAACAAAGTTTCTCTTCATTGACCTGATGTAAAGTGTAATTAACAGGCCGTCGTATAATTCTCGACAAACATATGATTAGGGCCTAAAAGCCAACTGCCAAAACTCACTTTGAGTGGAAATTCCGGACGAACCGTTGCTCGCCAATCCCAGATGTTGGTAGTAAACAAAAGAGAAAAGTTTTCTCTTTCATTAACTGCTGCGAACTGTGTTTGGCCATTAACGGTTTGTCCGGAATTTCCTTTCAAAGTGAATTTTGACAGTTGGCTTTTAGGCCGTAATCATATGTTTGTCGAGAATTAATAAATTACAATTACAGTTACAATTACAAAATACTGTTAATGATTATGCCAAAGGAACTTTATACCAAACGGCTTGCACCCTAATTTTGTTGTCAGCGCTATTCGATGCAGGGTTGTTACTTGAGTTATTTCGTGTGTCGTAACTGGTGTAACACTGTTTTGACTTTTCGTTTTTAAATTTTTTGGCGTTATTTTTCTTCATCCTTTCGCCGCGCGACCAGTTGATAAACGAATCAGCCGTTTGATTTTCATTAGTTTGTTTTTTAACTGAAAACTTATCTTCGTTCAAATCGTTTTCTATGTGAAATAAAATTGTGAACGTGCTGTGATATTCAATATATTGTTTAATTTGTAGTGTTTTAATAATATTGATTATATCCGTCTACAATAAACTGTCAACTGCATTGCGGTTTTCGTTTACGATGTCCTCATATATTAGTGATTTTAACAACAATATTCAATCCTACTTCATTAGTAGCACTTATGGAAATGAGACTCTGGTTAACAACAGTTTACAAGTAAGTTAAGCATCTAATCCGTTTCCGGCATTGTTTTTAAAAAGTATTCTCATTGCAGTACCTATCTCTTGTCACGGACCAACGAGTGTTCGATTTGTCCGCATACGGGAACAATGTATTTTTCATCAACCTGCACAAGTTGATGAGTTCGGGTACGAAAAAGATGTCCCTTCTGTGGTCTGCCGTGTCCGTCTTGGAAGCGGCCACCGCCAGTTGTGAGGAAACCCGTGAAGCGTTAGTTAAGAAATTTCACTATCTTCCAACGTTGGCCAAGATGCTAGAAGAAACTCACAACGCAGAACAACAGCAGAGACTGTTGGCACTGATTGAGTTGCTGACGTACGGAGTGCAGCTGGAGTGCCACGAGCCTTATGTTGAAGCCTTGATTCTGAAACTGTTGGCTGTGATGGAGCAGGGTCACGGTCAGAAGGACAAAACAGAGCTCGTGACGTTGGCTTTGTCGATCTTGGTTAATCTCTGCTACATGAACCTTCCGATGACGTATCTGTTAACGAAGAATATTAGCACTTCGACGTTTTGTGGCCAAATTAAGCAGTTCGGGCTGGTGGCTTGTAAAATGTATATTATTTTGGAGAAGAATGACTACATGAAAGAGATGGATTTGCATTATTGGCTAAAAATGAGTTTTAAGGAGGTGAGAAATGTGTTGACGTCGAGGTAATGATTTATGTTTTAAGCTGTTTGCGTATACTTTTTAATGAATAACCTAAAATTTACAGAAACAGTATTGTTTTGCGCCATGTAGTCGATTATCTGCGATACATCCGTCAGTGTAATGCTGACGAGGCTTCAAAGGAGAACAGGCGGAGTACTGTCAGCATCGAGGACAATTTTTTCCGAGAAAACTTGAAGGAGTTTTTGGAGGACATTGAAAAACATGTCAGCGGTCAGTCGAAAGAGAAGGATGTTGTTCACACGAGGAAAAAACGAAGAGCCGAAGAGAAGGCAGTTAGCAATGCCGCAGAAACGGACAAAGACGACTGTATGGATATATTATTCGAGATTTTAGAATGTATTGTTTCGTTAGAATCGGTTGGCGAAACTTTCATGAATTCAATGGTAGAAGTAGCCCTAAAGTGGATTCGGTCGAGGCATAGCTGCTCAAAAGCAGTGGATCTACTGCGAGCGATTCTTGAAAAACTTGGAAAATGTGAGGAAACCAGTAGTAGTTTGGCTACTGTGGCAGACTCCTGTCAGAATGCATTGGCTGAGCTGAAGTTAATTATAAAGGATAACGACGATCACAAACTTCTGATCTCAATCTGCAAACTACTGACCACGATGGTGAAAGTTCAAAACACGTCTCATTCGGATCTTGATCAATCTGCCGAACCAATCTTCCGGCGCATTTTTGGACCCATTTTAGACGGCAGCCAATCGTTCGACTATTTCCTACCGGACAGTGAAATTCGAGTGTATCTGTGGGCTTTACACACATTTAACGAATTTGCAAACGTAGCTCCCACGCTTTGGTTCGCAAAGATTGGTAATTTGCTGAAGCAGAAGCAACTTCACTTTCTGATCGCAAAAGGATTAACCTCCGGTGAGGAAGATCTTACGGAAGCCATGCTGCATGTGTCCTCATCAGTGGACTTTCCTCGCCGGGAAGTATCTCATATGGTTAGCATGCTGAATGCTGGCTGGCGAAATGCACTTTCCGATTCACAGAAGCAGAAAGTTGCTAGCAGCAATGTTTCTAGCTTTCCCAATTCTGCGGCACTTAGCCGCGATATGCTGGATCGAATGAATCGAACCGTATCGCACATACAGGATATGGCTTCGGCCGGTCACATCAACGACGTGACGAAGGTTGAACTGATTGAATTCTACAATCTGAAGATCAATATGGAGTCGCAAATGATGGGCGATTTGCGAACTAGTCTTGGCAGCATGTCGGCGCAGATATGTACGTTAATGCATCAGAATCAGCTACTGACAGCGGAAATTAATAAGGTTCAGCGGCAGAATTTGCCGCTGGTGCTGAAGGTTTCTGCGTAAGTGTTTTTTGAAGCGAAAAATTGCAAACTCATAACTCTTTGTAATTCCCCAGACAAGAAGCAGAGAATCGTGTGCTGGAGAAGGAGCTTAACAACATTAAAAGCGCTACCGCTTCGTACGACAAGAAGATTAATCAGATGAAACAGGATTTGTCTGATTACATACGAAAGGCGAGTGAAAAATCCCAACAGTGTGTTGCTCTGGCCAAGGAAGTTGAAAAATGCCGAGCGCGGAATGAGAGCTACGAAAAGGAAAATACGCGGTTGCAGCACGAGTTGGTGGAAATGGTGAAAGAATCTGTTTATTGTATATTCTAAACTGAAACTAAATTTTATGCCTTTCCATTTCTAGACCAAAAACCGAGACGATTCGCGCACGCTACTGAAGGTCTCCGAAGACACCTGTCAGAAGTTAAGCGAGCAGAAAGAAGCCGATAAGAAGATGTACGAAACCAAGATTCGTGAAAGGGAGAGAGAAATTTCCAAACGCACCGATTTGATTGGGCAGCTGGAGCAGCAACTTTCAAAACGGGATAGTGATCTTGCCAGGCAGGAGAGCGAACTGAAGGATCTGTTGACGCAGATTGCAACCAAGGAGGAACGAATTGCTCAGATCGAAGCGGAATTGAAGGAGAGTGAAAGTATACAGAAGGCAATTTACAGCTTGATGAACAAGGGGAAAAAATGATACATGGACAGAGTTCTTAATCAATGTTAGTTTCTACTCTAGTTTGCTAGAGAAAGTCTTGACTGTTTTGAGTTTACTAACCTTACATTTGGTAATATTCAATTCAGTGCGTTGTGCTGCTGATTGTAAAATACTGATACAAATATACCGCAACATTTTAGCAAGTGAAAACCATGCCATACCTATGAATTAGTTGTTTTTAATTTCAAGGTTAATACCTCTGTAATCAACAAGTTTATCGATTATTTTTAACTTTCTGCTTACCTTCCGTGCATCCGTCTTACTTCATCATAAGGACCTTGGCTGTTTGAGAAAAGTGCCATTCAGATGTGACTATCTTTAAACTCATAGCAACAGAAAGTTTGAAGAAGATTCAGAACTGGATGAAAATTCCCAGTAAATGGAAGTTCAAGGGAAGTAATAAAGGAGAAGCGATCGTAGTTAAATCAAGTAGCAAGGCGTATGCAGGGTTTTTTAATGTCATGCGGGAAAGTACGGAAGTCAAGGAGTTAGGTGCAGACGCGCGGAAACTTTGGCACATTCGCAACGGGGAGATGGTACTCGAGCTGAAGAAAGATTCGAAAGCCAGTAGCTTCTTCTACAAGGAGCTAACCAGAAATCAAGGCGCAACGCAGTAGCCGGAAGTGATCCTCAAATGCAAGGATTTGGATGAGGTTTCTACGGAGGAAGAAGTACTGTTAGCTATGCAGTAGCAGTGCGAGTTGGCGGAAGCGCAGATGGCCATCCGTATGAGAAGGGGACCGTGTGGAACACAAGTTCCTTCGATTAAACTTCCAATTCAAGCAGCTAACAACGTACCAAAAACCAGAAAATTGAAGTAGGCTGGTCGGTGTACCCGCTGAGTATTAGCCCACGGAGGTATGTTTTAAGAGCCGAGAATTCAGTCACATTGCACGGAACTGCAAAGGGCCGGATAGCAGCAGTGTCTGATATGTGCCCAGAAGGAAGGCAAGGCAAACAGCGGCGGCTGCTAAATCACAGTGAAGGTAACGCAAATAAACCTCAACCACTGTGACATGGCTGTTATGGGCCATGTTCGGAGGTGACCGATAGAGAGTTCACACGACCCATACGTTAAAACATATACTTTATTAAAATAATAACGCGAACTACACAGAGTGATAAAAACGCGTGTTACTGCTACTGAACTACATTACATTCTGATCCAGCCAACCGGATGCTGTTCGTTGCGTCAACTGAGTGACAGGCGGGCTGCCACCAGTGAGCCCAGCAATTCCTATTGGGTTGTAGGGATGGCCACGTCTCCAACATCTCCCCTCCTAATGCAGCTGATAGGGATCGGACCATAGCGGAGCTCTTCGGACTCGCGAAGAGCGACGAGGTATTTGAACAGCTGAATCGGCTTCATTTGCAGACTGAAATTCTGATGTCGAACTTGGCGATGTTGAAGATGAAGAAGACGATACTGATAACTGTGACGATGACTCCGATGACAAGGTGGGCCTTCTCACCAGAGTATTTGGTGTTGACGATGGTCTCAAACTAGAGCAGCTTGCAAGAGGTGCTACTGGCGTTGAGTGTGTTAATGGATCCGTTGTGCGCCGAACCGGAAGATTCCAAGCATCAAGTAGAATGTTGAGTGGAAGTTTCGTACTATCTGTCGATGTCGATACGTTGAGACTTTCCGAAACAGTGCGATCTCGAAGCTGGTTAACATGGGACCGAACAAGCCTTCTATTGTCGAGCTGAACGTTGTACATTGCACGACCTACACGTTCCAGTACTGTTCCTGGAGCCCAGTGCCATTGGTTTTTAACGAAGACTTTTGCGTATACCGGATCTTTGGCTTTGAACTCACGCTTCAAGAGTCCGCTCTCGCTAGGCTGTTCAAACTGCACAGGATCTGGTGGAGGACGGAGGAGATCCAAACTGGTACGGATCGGACGACCGAACATGACTTCTGCTGGCGATTCTCCACCCGGAGAAGAAAAACAAGGTGTGCTCCGGTATGTCAGCAAAAATGTACTAAGTGCTTCACGCATTGTCGCTCTCCCCTCCTTAATTTTCTTAACTGACCGTTTGAACGTATCCACAAACCGCTCGGCTTGGCCGTTCGATTGTGTGTGAAACGGCGCTGTTGTGAGATGCTCGACACCGTTATCCGCGCAGTAGGATTGAAATTCTGCACTGGTAAACTGTGAGCCGTTGTCGCACACTAGTGTCTCTGGCATTCTCAAGCGTGCGAACAGTTCTCTGAGGATTTTCACTGTGGCGGCAGTAGTGATGCTGCTAGTCTGCACAATCTCAGGCCACTTCGAAAAAGAATCCACGACGACCAAGTAGTATTCCCCGTCGATCGGTCCAGCATAGTCAAGATGAACACGCTGCCACGGTTTTGTTGATTTAGGCCAAGACAAAGGCGCTGACTTCGGTGGTGTTTTCGCAGCCATCGCACATTGATGGCAGGATTTTACATAATCAACAATGTCGTTATCGAGAGTTGGCCAACAAACGTAAGACCTGGCAATCGCCTTCATTCGCTGGATTCCTGGGTGGCCACGATGAAGCTGCTGAAGACTGCGCTTGCGATGGGGCGAAGGAACAACATCGCTAAATAGTATACAGCCTTGTACCGTGGTAAGTGACTCACGTCGTACATAAAACCGCTTGTGCTCTGCATCAGTAACGGTCTCAGGTCAACCGTCAATCAGGTATCGATAAACTGCTTTGGTGATAGGATCGGACTGTGTAGACCGTTGTACAATTCTAAAACTCAGAGGGAGAACGGTTAATGTATCTTGTGTAACTGACCTTAAGTCATTCTCCAAAGAAACCGAATCAATAACGTAATCTTCCTCAGGGCTGACGTGCTGGTTGATCAGACGGGAAAGTATGTCAGCATTGCCGAATTTCGCTGTCGGGACGTACTCAATGGTGAACTCATAAAGCAATAGCGTAAGAGCCCAACGTTGTAACCGGTTCGATGTGTAAACAGGAATTCCTTTTCTCGAACCGAAAATCCTCAGCAGCGGCTCGTGATCGGTCTGAAGATGAAAGCGACGGCCAAACAACATTTTGTGAAATTTAGTCACTGCAAAAATTATTGCAAGTCCTTCACGATCGGGCTGACTATAGTTTTTGTCTGCTGCTGTCAGTGCTCTGGAGGCATGCTGTACCACCTTGAGAGTACCATCCGGAAACTTGTGTGCTAAAGTTGCACCGACACCAACAGATGACGCATCTGCCGACACAACTATATCGAGCGCAGGATTGTAGTGTGTCAACAGTAGATCGGATTTCAACACCTCCTTAAATTTGTTAAATGCCGCCTAGCATTTTTCCGTCCACTCAAATTTTGTATCCGCCTTGAGCAGCTCATCAAGAGGATACCGAAGGGTGCGCATACTAGGAACAAACTTGGCGTAGTAATTTATTGCTCCTAGAAAAGAGCGAACACCGGAAACGTCAGTGGGCGGTGGCATTTCGTTGATGGCTTGAACCTTTGATGGATCTGGGCGAAGACCGTTGCGGTCAAGCAGATGGCCTACATATGTAATTTGCGGTTGAGCGAATATACACTTTTGTACCCGAATGGTAAATCCAAAATCGCTGATCCTTTGCAACACTGCACGAAGGTTTGCTCAGTGATTTTCAGAATTTACACCACCAACAACGACGTCATCCAAATAACCACACGTATGAGGGAGTCCTGCCAGCATAGTATCGATAAGTTGCTGGAATGCTCCCGGTGCTGCTTTAACTCCCGGTGTCAGACGGTTGTACCGGTAGAGTCCCCGATGGGTGTTGATGGTTAACAATTCACGGCTGCTTTCGTCCACTTCTACCTGCAGGAATGCATCCGACAGGTCAATTCGGCTAAACACTGTGCAATTTGCCAATTTATTGAAAACGGCAACGGCAACGGATATTGATGCGGTTGCAGGGCATTGTTGAGACCGGTGGAATAGTCACCGCAAATTCGAATAGATCCGTTCGTTTTTCGGACGACAACGATCGGAGCTGCCCAATCCGAAAAGTCTACCGGTGTGATGATTTTTGCTCGTTCCAGTCGGTCGAGTTCGTTATCCACACTACTGTGTACCGCATAAGCCACTGGACGCTTTGCACGAAACACTGGAGTTGCACCTGGTTTCAGTTCCAATTCCAATTTTTGTTTTCGTACACAACCCCAGCTCGTTCCTAAACACACTCGGGTATGCTGCTTTGAATGACTGCAAAGTGACAGAAGAGACAGTGACGTTGTTGCAGTACGTGCTAATGGGCACTGACCAGAGATCAAATGTATCCATCAAATCGATGCCAAGGAGGTAAAGCGGTTTTTCAACAACGTAAAACTGACCGGTATGTTGTTTGCCATTGAAGAAAATGTCACAACTGAACTTAAACAAAAACTGCAAACGGTCGCCTGATGCTGTTGCGGCTCGTTCGTTTGCCGGTACTGTGGGTGGCTTACCTATTTTCGCTCACAACCGTTTCGAAACGATGCTTATGTCAGATCCCGTGTTCAACTGCAGACGCACATTTACACCGTTCAACATCACTTTAACAAAACGGCGCTTTTTGTCGACGGTATTTATTGTTGATAATACCGTAAGAAAACTCCAAGTATTTCTGTAGGTAGGTTTGAGATAACTTTATTTGGTTCTTGTTCGTCAAGTTATATAATGCTAACATAGTTCGATATCGATTGATATTTCATGCACTGTTTATCACAGTCCCTTATTGACTGTCGTACCCTATCATACCATCTGTCTATAGTAAACAACACATCCATACGCGGCGTCCATATGCAAAAGCTCAAGTTACCCACTTGAAACTCTTGTCACATGACGTTCTGTCAGATGACATCTCAGAGCTTTTTATAGCACGTTCCGTATGACAGTTCTTACTGTCAACTGCCGTTCCGTGAATGGCAAATTGTTTATACACAAAGAATATTTCGTACGTATATCACTGCGAAATATTCTTTTTCAACACTTCCCCACAATTTGCACATTCAATACACCGAATAACCTTCTGTGTGTATTTTTAGGTAACCCCTTAGTGAAGGCATCTGCAGGTTGATCGACGCTCGGGATGAACTGTAGTTTTACTCTACCATTTTTGATGAGATCCCGGATGAAAAGGTATTTGATATCCAAGTGTTTCATCCGTTGATGTGATCTTGGCTCCTGTGCTATGTTGATACATGGGATGCTGTCTTCCATTATGATGAATGGTGTTATGTTTACATCCAATTCATTGAGAAGTTGTGTTAACCACACTCCTTCTTTCGTAGCAGCGCAAAGTGCTATCAGTTCTGCTTCACTTGTTGATGAGCTTACCGTCGGTTGTCGTTTCGTTGACCACGAAATAAGATTACCGTATAGTAGAAATGCGTATCCTGAAACTGATTTCCTATCATCAGGATCATTTGCAAAATCTGCATCGGCAAATCCTACTAAAGCAGGATATTCGCTATTTGATGAATAAATTATTTTTGTGTTGCTCGTTCCCCTCAAATATCGCAATATTCGTTTTAATCCTGACCAGTGCCAATAGGTGGCGCAATTAGCATATTTGCTTAGGGTGTTTACCGCAGAGCAAAAATATCAGGTCTAGAAGTTAGTGAAAGATATTGTAGGCATCCCAGCAGTTCTCTGTATGGCTCTTCAGTGATTTTTGCCTCAGATTTTGACCATTTCGTGTTGATATCCAATGGTGTCCCCATTGGTTTACAATCAGCCATCCCAAATCTACTAAGAAGTTTCTCCACGTATATTGTTTGAGAAATTTCAATAGTCTGGCTTTCCAAATCACGATTTATCTCCATTCCCAGGAAGTGCTTAACCTCTAACATGTCTTTCATTTGGAATAACCTTCCAAGTTTCTTTTTAATCCACGTAATTGCTTCGATGTTTTTGGCAAGTAGCAAAATGTCGTCTACATGTAGTATTACTATAATGCCTCTAGATTTTGACTTGTAGATGCAGTTGTCATTTTTGAGAGGGACAAAACCTAGTGTTTTCATTGCATCATCAAAATGTTTATTCCAAGATCTGCTTGCCTGTTTCAATCCATACAAACATTTGTGTAGACGAACAGTTTGTCTTTGCCCATTTACGTTTGGTGGAAGTTTCATGTATATTTCTTCTTCTAACTTCCCATGTAGAAATGCAGTTTTGACATCCATTTGATGTACTAACAATTTATGCTCGTTAGCAAGGGCTAGGGCTAACCGAACACTCTCTAGTTTGGCGACTGGTGCAAATGTTTCACAGTAATCGAATCCAGGACGCTGTGAACACCCTTTTGCCACTAATCGTGCTTTATATCTTCCATCTACTTTCATTGAGAAAACCCATTTTGAGTTAATCGGTTTAACTCCTTTTGGCAAACAGTTAACCACTGTCCAAGTGCCATTTTGATGTAATGCATCAAACTCTTCTTGAATAGCATGCTTCCATTCTTGCCAATCAGAAACTTTCTTCAATTCCTCAATAGTTTTCGGAATCTCTTCGTTGAAAATCATTGCTGTTTTTGCTGTATAATCGGAATACCAACCCGGTATCTTTCTCTCCCTCTTGCTTCGACGCAATGATTGACCATCATCGTCGTCCTCTCTTTCGTCTGTTGGATTTTCATTTGTACTTTCATAGTCATTTTCGCCAACTGATTCTTCAAGTGAATCTAGATTATCTTGCTCTGTTTCGATGAGTGTGTATTCTTCATGCTGTTCTTCATCAGAAGGATGTATAGCAGCATCCTCGTCTTCGTTCTGTTCTCCTTGGTTTAAACGTGTACATATAATTAAATCTTGACCAGATGATTCTACGAAATCCATGTTTGTGTGGTCAATATCTTGATTGGCTCTGGTAGATTCATTGAATACTACATTTCTGCCAATTTCTATTGAACGCATATCCTTGTTCCATAATCTAAAACCATTATTTGCGTACCCCACAAATATCAAAGGTTTTGTTTTGAAATCTAATTTCTGACGCCTCTCTTTAGGTATTTGTTTAAATGCTTTACACCCAAAAACTCTTAAATGATTCAAGTTTGGTCGCTTTTTGAACCATTTTTCATACGGAGTTTTGTCCTCTTCTATCCCACTTATTGGAGATCTATTGATTAGATATGTTGCTGCATATAATGCTTCTCCCCACATATCTTTCGCTAATCCACTTTCGTAAAGCAAAGCTCTGACCTTTTCCATTAAAGATCTGTTCATACGTTCACTTGCACCATTTTGCTGCGGTGTGTATGGAACTGTGAACGTCATTCTAATACCATTTCTCTTGCAATGAGCTTGAAATTCGTTATTCGTATATTCCCCTCCATTATCACACCTTAGCATTGAAATACGTCTTTCGAAGAATGCTGTCGCCATTGCTTCGAATTCTTTAAATTTCTCGAAAACCTCCGATTTCTGTTTCATGAGGTAAACCACGAGAAAGTGCGTATAATCATCTATAAAGGTTACAAAGTAACGATAGCCATCATAGGTTTCCTGCTCCATGCTTCCACAAACGTCCGAATGTATGAGTTCCAGTGGTCGTTTTGATCTTGGCAGCTGCAGTTGTTTAAATTTGGATGCAGCCTGCTTCCCCGCCATACAACCATCACATAGATTTGTTTCACTAATATTTCCAGAAGTTAGATTGATACCCTCAACCATTCCCTTCTTAATTAGTTTCTCCAAACTCGTATCACTGATATGGCCAAGTCTTTTATGCCATGTTTCCAAACTCACCTTCTTTCCAAACAATGCCAAGTTTGTTCCATCTTCCGCCGAATTTTCTTCCCGAAATAGATCAAAGTGGAATAAACCATCAACGAAGATTCCTGAAGCAATAACTTCATCTTCAAATTCAAAGATAACCTCTTCATCTGTAAAAGTAACCCTTTTACCATTTTTGCTAACCCTTCTAACCGAAAGGAGATTTTCTTCAAGACCCGGAGTAAAAAGAACGTTGTACAGTTTCAATTCTTTTATTGTATTGTTACCCACAACACTCTTTAATCGCATTTTTCCAATTCTTCTTCTCTAATTCTTGGACATCTTCCAGCAGCTTCTCGTCATTAACCATATGGTCGCTTGCTCCTGAGTCAATCACGAATCTGACTCTCCTACCACGATCCGCTTTGGTCATCATTGCAAAGCTCTTTTTAGGCTCCATCTTTTGCTGCTTCTTGAACTTATCTTTCTCCTTCGCGTTAAACTTTTTCATTAGTGGGCATTTATTTTCAAAATGCCCAGTTTCGTTGCAACCGAAGCATCGGGTTACCTCTCTCCTTGGCTTGTATTTTGAAGAGAGCGCAACGTTTTTCATTTCTGCTTGCTTCTCTTCCCCAGCTTCAGCATCAATAAACATTCGTTTGATCTCCATGATCGGCTTGGCACACAGTTCTTCATTCGTCAGTACCATCAGAGCGCCTTTGACGTGTCGGTACTTGTCTGGCATGGAGATTAGTAGAGCATGAACTTTTTCCGATGCTGTCATTTTTGAACCCATACGATCTAGCTCGCGAATAATCAGATCGTATTAATCAAAAATCATGGACAATTTGTCGTGATGTCTTTGTTTGATGGTATACAACCGGTCCCGCATATTAACCATAGCGGCAGTACCGCCCTTTTGGTACGTTCTGACCAGAGTATCCATGGCTTCTTTTGCATAGTTGAGTCCAATGAGTTTATTTAAAACATCATTGTTGACCATCATGACAATCTCGTCCAATGCTTCGACGTCGTCATCAAGCCGTTTTCTGAGCTTAGCCTTCCTGGCTGTTTCTAGCTCTTCCGAGGCACCTACTACTGGTTCGTAGAAGTCCTCTTCTTCGGGCGTTCGTAGCAACGTGTGCTGGAGTTTCATCTTTATAAGATGATGTTCCATTCGCCATTTCCAGGCTGGGAACCGCAACTCCGAACCGTCGAATATCGATTCGCGGTTAATGCTACCGAAGTATGCCGTTGTCGGCACGGTGCGCTCGAGAGTTCCCCTCTCGTAGCCACCACCTCTTCTGTCCTCGAGAGTAACCCTCTCGACAGATCCTCCAGCTTGCTGCTGGGTTGCCATTCTCTGCTTGCTCCCGAAACGCTGGTGCTCGCTGGATGCCGTTTCTTCCCGAAACGCTGGTCCTCGCCGGATGCCGTTTCTGCCCGAAACGATGCTTCCCGCTGGCCGTTTCTACCCGAAACGCTGGTCCTCGCCGGATGCCGTTTCTGCCCGAAACGCTGGTCGTCGCAGAATGCCGCTGCTACCGGAACGATGGTTCTTGTCGGCCGTTTCTACCCGAAACGTGTATCCTTCAAAACAACTATTTTACAATAGAGTCCAGGTGGCTTGTTCCAGTTAACTACTGGGCCCATAACCTGTTGATAATACCGTAAGAAAACTCCAAGTATTTCTGTAGGTAGGTTTGAGATAACTTTATTTGGTTCTTGTTCGTCAAGTTGCTAACATAGTTCGATATCGATTGATATCAGTGTTGCTGAACTCGTAAAAATAACTCTTGTATTTCTCATTCGCGTGTTCTCATTGCGCCCAACACTCGTATCCGAGTGTTCTCCATGCATGCCTTTCTTTCGTTCACTCCCCAGCCGGGTAGAATTTCTGCGAGTGCCAGTCGGCCAAAAGCGACTCAAATTGCACATATTGAAATCCACTCTTTCGTTCGCACCCACCCATTGGCGCTCACTCCTACTGCTGCTATCACTCGTCCGTGCTCCCACTCGCCCATGCTCCCGCTCGCCCATGCTCCCACTCGTCCGTACTCCCACTCGTAGCCACTCGCGCTCTTTAACCCACTCGTATCCTCTCGCACTCTTAAACGCGTTCGCCTTCACTCGCACTCTTGCAGTCGCTAGCGCTCTCGCTCCCACTCGCATTTCGTTCTTCGTTGGTAGACCAAGAATGTAGGAAAATGAATTTATTCGGATATTTTATGTACAAAGTCTAAGCCGCGGCTGTTTGAAGATCGATTTGCACAATACGCCTGGCTTTCGTCACCGGTACAGCACGTCATGGGAACGTCAAAATTAGTTATATGCAGTTAAATGGAGTTATTCACACAAAACATCAACAGCACGGATTGCTTTGACGTACGGGAAGTGTGAACGAGAGACGCATTCAACTTATCTTGATGGAACGACGACGTGGCGTTGACGGACATTTACGTTGATGGAAGCTAATGTATCGTCTGCATTGAGGTTGATATGACGCTGGTATAACGGAAAAGGAAAATAAACGCACCCGAATGAAATGCAGTTGCGTTAAAACGTAAATTTAAAAAAAAAACTGCAAAATCGCTTGGATTGACACTTTTAAATATGTGGAACCTTAACATGTCAAATATATATAATTCCCCTCAATGCTGCATATATGCACTTCTTAAAATAATTAGTTTTTGGTCAAATATACTTATATTGAAGTTTGAGATTTTTTGTGGGATAATGAAATGACAGGAACAGTTTTTATTGTCAAATATGTCACTGAAAGAATATATGCATAAATCGCTCAGATAATTTTCGTAAAATATCGAATTAAATAATTACTACAAGAGTCAGTCCCATAAAGATAGGAAATCCCAAAGAAAACGGGACAAATATGCAATCATGGGTAGTGTTACGACGCCAGTATGCAGCCAATTGAGCTGCTCATTTGCGAGCGGAACCCTAACGACGAAATCATCATTAATCACTGAAAGCAATTGTCAAAACAAAGACGATAGTGGTTCGGCAGAGTAAACCTAGTGCAAGTGCCAGTTATCAGCTCAGTGAATTTTCTAATTTTTCCTATTATTTTCTACCTTATTAGTTGAATTTTTTTTACTATAATTATATACTTCTACGAGAAATTCTTAAGCTATGTTATCATAAAGTAAGTAACATCTATATCGTTGTTAAAATTCGGATTCTATATATACATATTTACACATGCATTCTTAAACTAGACATAACCTTAGCGAATGAGTCTGCCTAGTGAGTCAGCAAGAAATAGCTAAACGATTGGAAAGGTAACTTACAGCTTACTTAATCGCAATGCCCTTAAATTATTATTATAATTACTATAGGAAATAGTTGAAGTTTAGTTGTGGCGAAATAGGAGATTAAGTCTCATACCGCATGAAAAGAATTGGCCTATCACTATAAAATTGTAAGTAGGACTTACGCTTAAAACTTTATTGCATTAATCAAATCAAAATAAATTTCAGCTACAGCTGATCCTAATACGACTACGGTTTTTGTGATCTGCTACGGGAAATAGTGGGCTTCTCGTTACTTGAAGTAACAGGTAGTATACATCTATGACCATTCCTGGTACATTTTGCATTAAATGAATCGGATATTCGGATTAAATACATGGTTTCGAGATAAACGTATTTAATGCGGTTCACTACAAAAATTCAAACCCATTAACAAACATTGGCTTCTATAGAATATGTATGTATGAGATCGACTACCGTCATAAAGTGAATTTCTAAACATAAGGACTTAATTTATTGAATATTTCGTGACCAATTCCAATATACGCTGTCGTTGTCCTCCAAATTACGACAGAATCAGAGCAAATCTATCAGCTGTAAGAAAAGTACTCTATGCGTTATATATTATAAAACATTCGTTCACAGTACTAAATTGATACAACTAGCGGACTATATTAGAAGAAATCTCTAATGAATGATTTTGCGCACTTTCCACTAACCTGAACTCTGCACTTCAAAAGTGTGAGTAATCAAGCTGCTAATGAAAACTGCGAGCTGTCAAAACACATGTATTTGAAGTTATAGAGATGGTACTCTCATAGACAAGCCAGTCGAACTAACCAGTCTTTGAGATAATTTTTTAGTAGAATGTTAAGTGCGAATAGTTTTTGTGCCACAAGCAATACTTGCATTGAAATAGTAATTTTTACTTGCTCGTCAACTCCTCACGCTGGCTTTTCCCAGATAACGAATTAACTGGTTTATTTTGCCGATTGGTATTTTCCCGAATGGGTTGTTTTGCCGAATTAAGTATAAAAAGTTATTTTCAATGGCAATTAAATAGTATAAAGGATGATTCAATATTTAAATTTGACAAAAAGCATGGATGTGAAATGATAAATTATAGAATAAATGTAAAGAATAGTTAAGGTAATTATTAAAATCAAACTTTAAATGAAAATAATTTCTCTTTGAGCGTTTTGGTGGAATGCTGAAAATGAAAATTTTGAAAATGCTGAATTTAAATGAAAATTAAAATGCCTAAAGAAATGAAATATCTCTGCATTAATTCCTACTATCGTGATTCACTTGCTTCTCTTATTCATACACATAATCTTAGGTTTAGATCATTTCAGCAAGTATATACCAAAGTTTTATAAATCTGTACTAATTGAGATTTGAACACGACTGAACAACATTGTTACTACTAATAATACTGTAATACTGATTCTTCTTGACGAAAAAAACAGTTTGCACAATACTGTTCAAATAATTACTCACGATAATTTACTATATATTAGTGAGACGGAACTTTATTCCATTTACCATCTTAGTAAAATTGGTAGTAGCAGATTAGTTTTTTTTACTTTTTTCAATAAATTATATTGAATTCGTGTTTCCAATTTTCATTGTTCAAAAAAGAAACTATCCTTAAAAAGCGTTAGATTTTATTGCTGGATATCACATACATGCTTCCCTTCTGCCCAGAAGTGCGTAATATACGCCCTTTACTTTTGCTCAGAAGTGTACCCAAGCAACCAAAAGTGCGTATAAGGAAGCTGCATAAGCTTCCCTTTTTAAGTAATTTTGCGATACGTTTTGTATACTAATAGCGGCTTAAGCAGCTTTCAAGTTCCATTAAAGCTTAAGCAGCTTGAAAGTTCGCTAAGAACTTTATGTGAACTTTAAAGTGTGCTTTTTAAGTATTATCCGAACTTCTGGTTGCTTGGGTATAATCGGTACAAAAATGCAAACCCATTAGCCAGCATGGACTTTTATAGAATATGTGGTATTATTTCCTTAACCCTCCGGAAGTCGCACTTATGGCCCACAGAACGAGCAGCTGCTGTTGCTCTAAGACGATTTCGCTAGATTTTCAGAGCAGTGTGCACTCAGTGCACTAGCGCGACTTCCGCAAGGTTAAGGGGTTGCCTGGTGTAGGGGATAAAAAAACATTAATGTTTTTTTATTCGTTTAATTGTTAGTATTGAACCTCTAAAAAAGCGCAGTGCAATCTCGTTGGCCACACTGATCTTCTTTTGTTCTAAACAACCATGCGTTTCAACGGTTTCAGTCTATCGGCAACTTTAATAGCATCTTTCTCGAAACCGCATTTTTCAAATTGCCGATAACTCAAAAACCATTCAACGAATTGACTTGATTTTTTATGAGAATGCATAACATGTGTAGTCGATGAACTAAGGGAAAACGGAATACAAAAATCTTCCTCGTTATTTTGAAGGAAAGTGACCGAATTTTATTTTTCGGTTTTTCTTATGCCATTTTCCGAAATTCCAACAGTTCTATTTTTTTTTTGGTTCATCGAGTAACTACAAGTCTATGTTTTAAAAATCTTATTGAATTTCCTATTTCAGACAATTGTATCAAGAGTTACCATGTCCTCCGCGGCATTCCTCGACATGGAAATGGTTGAACGTCTTCTCTTCGAACGCTCGTATGTGTGGCTTTGCCTGACTGAAAATTTTTCATTCATAATGAATATATACATAAACCTTAACGAGAGGTCCATTGTCACCTTGCCATCAAAATCGTATAAAAAATTACTTTCCGTTTGAGCACTTTATAGTAGACGCCCCTTAAAAGACAAGTTTTTTTTAAGAATAATCTGAAAAACAATATATTTAATTTGTTCTTTAAATACGACCGGTATAAACCTGTATAGACAGATAACGTATGTATGCAATGACAATTTAATGCGAACGCGCGCACTGTTAGTTTAATTAGTGTTTGCTTGCATTGTTCTAGGATTTCATCAGAATGCCGTACTTGATCCCTTCGCTCCTTTACGAGCGCTCCCAGTTGCTAAAAGAGTGTATACGAGCTGTTCTAATAAACATCTTCCGAGCTGTAAAGAGTGCTTAGCACACGGGAGTGGGTGGCATGCAGTGAAAACTCGCAGCCGAGGAGTCCCATCATGGGAATCCACTTGCCGTTAGAGCTAAAATCTAGCGAGCCGACAAGAGTGCGAGTGACACACGAGCCTATAGCGAAGGCAGATAACTCACATGAATCAAGCATATTTGCCGCTCGTGCTGATCGTCACATATTTGAGAGTTCTTCGAAAACGTGTGTACAGCAGTAGGGAGCATACAGTGTGAGTCTCGCGCTCGCTGGCGAACGAGGAGGGTGTGTTGGCTTCTCGCTCTTTTAGCAACACTGATTGATATTTCATGCACTGTTTATCACAGTCCCTTATTGACTGTCGTACCCTATCATACCATCTGTCTATAGTAAACAACACATCCATACGCGGCGTCCATATGCAAAAGCTCAAGTTACCCACTTGAAGCTCTTGTCACATGACGTTCTGTCAGATGGCATCTCAGAGCTTTTTATAGCACGTTCCATATGACAGTTCTTACTGTCAACTGCCGTTCCGTGAATGGCAAATTGTTTATACACAAAGAATATTTCGTACGTATATCACTGCGAAATATTCTTTTTCAACATTTATCATAAGACTTACACTTTTTGTAGCATACGCTCCCGGATGCTTTTTGTTTCGACTAGCTTTGGAAGTTCGCTTGGCAGTGGAACAATAACCCTCACGGTGTCCGACAATGCCGCAATCTTTGCATTTGTGGCTCCTATGAGTACAGTCTCGAACGAAATGCATTCCTCCACAGAACCAGCAGGGCGTTGAGGGAATGTTTTTGTCTGGTTCGGCTGTTTCCACTGGCGGCTTCTGTTGATGTTTTGAAAATTGTTGTTTTCGCTTGATGAAATTTACCGATGACGTTGATGCTGATGACTCGATCATTGCCGTGTCCCGCTTTAGGCGCAACAATCGCTGACAATCTTCCGAAAGATGATCGAGAGTGACATCATCGCGTTCCTCAATCTTCGACAATAGCCGCGTTCGTATTTCGCCGTCTCCTTCCGACTTTAGTCCGCAAACAAACATAAGACATTTGAACTGCTCCTCGGTTAGTTTGCTCAGCTCGAATTCAACGCAGGCCTTGTTGATTCGACAAGCATATGTGACGTAGTCATCGGTCGGTTGTTTGGTCACCTGCAAACACTGATACCGTTTACTGATGACGGACTCCGCAGCGCCGAAAAGGATTTTCAGTTTTTCAACTGTGTCAGTAAATTTGTAGCCCTTCGGCAATTTCGGCAGGATGTAACTCACATATCTTTCGTGCTCAGATGATCCGAGTTTTCGCATGAGCAAGCGGACTTTCGCTTCATCGTCCAGCCGTACAGCATCTTGCTCGAACAAATCGTCGTATCTGCCATACCATGCAGCGAAGGTTATGTTTTCATCCGGATCGTAGCGAAACTCTTTAATGTTGTTTGCTAGTGAGTCGAGAATCATTTCAGGATTTGGAGGGACCTGAATACTGATTGATGAGATGATACTCCGGAAGAAATCTTACTGCTGCTGCATTAACTGTTGTTGCTGCTGCTGCATTAGCTGATGAAAGAGCTGGTAGGATGCTTCGGCGGAAGACGAGCTGGTACTTGAAGATTGCTGCGCTGATGGTGGACCGTTGAAAAATGGAGCAGAATGTCGCTGATGATTTTGCTGCATTCCCGGGTGTTGTGGGTTTACTCCTGGCGGTAGTGGACCGCCTGGCAAGCCGTTTCCCGGCTGATGCTGCTCCGGATTGAGGTTAGATTCCGCCATACTTTCGTTTTCACGTGGGTGATAAAGATTGGCTTTCGACCGCCAATTTTACTAAAAAAAACTCGTCGCCACTGTTATGGGCCATGTTCGGAGGTGACCGATAGAGAGTTCACACGACCCATACGTTAAAACATATACTTTATTAAAATAATAACGCGAACAACACAGAGTGATAAAAACGCGTGTTACTGCTACTGAACTACATTACATTCTGATCCAGCCAATCGGATGCTGTTCGTTGCGTCAACTGAGTGACAGGCGGGCTGCCACCAGTGAGCCCAGCAATTCCTATTGGGTTGTAGGGATGTCCACGTCTCCAACAATGGCAAAACAACTGCTGTAGCAGTTCGTGTCGGAATTGAGGAACGATGTATGTATGGCAAGTTCCCATGCCGCAGGAGATGTGTTTTTTTTTAATTATTAATCAGGACCAATTGCCCGGAATCTAGATTCTGTTGAAATGGTTGCCACTTGTTCCTAGGTTGAAGTGTGGCAACATATTCGTCCCTCCAACGTGTCCATATCTCATCAATGTAACATTGAATGCGTTGCCATCTGTTTAGACGGCCCTCCTGGATGTGGCTGATATTTGGTTCTGGCAGTAAGAGGCTGATTGATAATAAAATGCCCTGGAGTGAGGGCCACGTAGGAGTCAGTCGATGTGGAGAGTTGGCACAAAGTACGCGAATTGAATTGAAACACACTTCGATTTGTGTTAAGATGGTCGATAGGTCCTCGTACGTACTTACCTCACCGTTCAGGCTAGAGCCTTGTTGTCTCTTGCTGTATGCAGAAGCCGTCTCCACTCCACTCGGTCCATTGCTGCTTGTCGCCAGCCTCGCAATCTTCGAAGGGTCCGCAGATCGTCCTCTATCTGGTCGATCCATCGTGCTCGCTATGCGACTCGTCTTCTTGGTCCTGCTCTCAAGAACCATCTTCACCGGGTCGTAGTCCGACATTCTTACGACGTGTCCAGCCCACCGCAAACGTCCTATTTTTGCGATATGCGCGATGGATGGTTCTTCCAGCAGCTGATGCAACTCATGGTTCATGCGCCTGCGCCACGTTCCGTCTTCCTTCTGCACGCCACCATAGATGGTACGCAACACCTTTCGTTCGAAAACTCCAAGGGCGCGTTGGCCCTCCACGAGCATAGTCTAGGTCTCGTGGCCGTAGAGGACCACCGGTCTAATCAGCGTCTTGTAGATAATCAACTTCGTGCGGCGGCGAATTTTGATCGACCGGAGCGTCCTCCGGAGTCCAAAGTAGGCACGATTTCCCGCCAAGATCCGTCTCTGAATTGCTCTGCTGGTATCATTGTCAGCGGTTGCCAGTGAGCCCAAATACACGAATTCGTCGACCATCTCGATTTCGTCACCGTCAATCCGAACTCGGGATGGGAGGTTCACATTGTCGTCTCTAGAACGACTCTCTCTTCCTCTCATGTATTTTGTCTTTGAAACATTGATGGCAAGTCCAATCCTGCTGGCTTCAGCTTTCAGTCTGCCCAGGTAACCAATAAGCAAGCTGAATGCGTCTTAACGGCTACTTGATAAGCACTTAAGTCGTTTTAAATGCTATTTAAAAGTCGCTTTTGGCAAAATATACGGCTACATTACTGCTGTGCTATGAAAATGCTTTTTTACTACTGTTGTGCATTCAGAATGCTGCTTACTGGCAAGAAGTTTTTAAACAGTTTTTCAAATGCTGATTAACAACAGTTATGCATAACGAATGCCAGCATACTGCAAGAAGCATCAGGAATGCAAATTTTACGCTACTTTACTGCATACACTAATGCTTGTTGGTTACCTGGGTGATGTACGTTTCCGACATCGCCTCAAAGTTCCGTGCCATTATGTCAATGTCGTCGGCGAAGCCAAGAAGCTGGACGGACTTCCTGAAGATCGTGCCACTCGTGTCTATCCCCGCTCTCCTTATTACACCTTCTAACGCAACGTTGAACAGCAGTCACGATAGACCATCACCATGCCGTAACCCTCTTCGTTATTCAAAGGGACTCGAGAGTGTCCCTGATACTCGAACAACGCACATCCCCCGATCCATCGTCGCTTTGACTAATCGTGTTAGCTTATCCGGAAAACCGTACTCGTGCATTATCTGCCATAGCTGATCGCGATCGATTGTGTCATATGCCGATTTGAAATCGATGAACAAATGATGTGTGGGCACGTTGTATTCGCGGCACTTCTGCAGAACCTGCCGAATCGCGAATATTTGGTCCGTGGTGGCGCGGAAACCCATGAATCCCACTTGGTAGTGCCCCACGAACTCCCTTGCAAATGGTGACAATCGGCGGCAAAGAATTTGGGAGAAGACCTTGTAGGACCGGCGCTAAGTAGTGTGATCGCGCGGTAGTTGCAGAAATCCAACTTGTCACCCTTTTTGTAGATTGGGCAAACGACACTCTCCATCCACTCCTCCGGAAGAAGGTCCTCGTACGTCAACGTCGTATTTTGGAGTGTCGCTCGGAGATGCTTCATCGTGCTCTTAGTCACTCGGGTGATTGCAGATGTTCCCGGATGATTCGGCTGGCACCCACAAAATTGGTTCCGTGGTCAGACCAGATTTCCCTACAAAGTCCTCGTCGGCCACAGAAGTGTTTGAGAGCTGCTAAGAAAGCGTTTGTGGACAAATCCGAAACAGCCTCAAGGTGGACCGTCTTTGTTGTGAGGCAAACAAAAACAGCCACATAGCCCTTTACTGTTTTTTGCTGTTCGTAGATTGGACGAATGGAGAAGTACCGGGTCCGCATAATCTACACCATAGTGTATGAACAGACGAACTGGAGTCGTCCGGACTGCAGGCAAACTTCCCATTACCCAGTAAAGTTCAGGCGGAAATGAGCCGGAATTCCGGCTGGTTCCAGTTAGTACACCGGTTCCAGTGACACAACCGATTCTAACTAGAATCGGTTGTGTCACTGGAGCCGGTGTACGAGCTGGAACCAGCCGGAATTCCGGCTCATTTCTGGTTGAACTTTACTGGGTAGTTGCGTTGAAGATTTTCCCTTCATTCGACAGCAGCGCATGCAGCTCGTCACACAACCACGCACCACCGTTTGGCAATACGATCCAATATCTCTGGTTTAGCGTTGCGATCATCAAGGTTGGCCTTGAGTGTAAATTTCGAAGATGCACTTCTGACAGAAGCAGGTTGGTACACCGGTGCTCCTTGGGTACGGTCACTGGATGGCGGACTTCGCACGGTTGGATGGAATTTTGGAGTCGACCACCAAGTCGCAGAATGCCATCAGCGTCGATGTAAGGAAATAATGTTCTTACCTTACTATTGCCCGGAAGAGGGAGGTTCTTCATCAGACAACCTATTTCCACATTCAAGCAATCTTATTGAGCTACTCGCACCAGTTGCAAACATGAGCCATTAATTTCCTTTGAAGTGAGTGGTCTGTCCATTCGGGCTGCACCGTATTGACAAGCCAAGCCGTTATGCCGCAGCTGGTTAATCCAGCACAAAATGCGTCAAATTTGAATAACGATTGAGCAAGAATGTCATTGTTGCGTCGTCTCATGGTGGTACCGGACGGAACCGTTGGTCAGATCTGTCCTAACGCTCTCTACTTAGCGCAGGATACGCGAAACCGCTGCTAGCTTTCGAAAGAAAATTCCTAGCTGCTGCTACTCTATCAGTCTCTCTCTCTCGACTGAGGACTACAATTTCGGTCGATTAAATTGTACTTCCTGGAATTGACTATGAAATCTATCATTCGCTGCCTAGTTATTTCGTGCCAATTTGAACAAGACAGCAGTTGCAGATAGCTTTATTGCGGTGCCAAAATTAATGCAACTCGGGATATAATATAAATTTACATATAATTTCTCCTCCCTGATATTCTACCAGAATATATAATGCTCTGCATTATTATCACTCCAATCAAATCCTTCTTACTCCTTGTCGTCAGTGCTGAGCGCTATTTTGCATTTTCCGGCTAAATCAACGACAATGCGATAATCGACGAAACTTTTACTGTAATGGAACTTGAAACCGAATAATAAATGATTGTTCCATTCGAAAGCGATAACCTTGTTGTCCTCATGTTTGCAGCTATCATACGCTGGTAGGCATTCTGACCAATGGAAACGTTCTTCGATATGAGCATTGAACGATCAAAATCATTTCAACAACTTATCATCGACCGAATTCGTTACCTATAAAGTTCAGGTAAACTTCACCACCTAAAAATGAATAATCAATCGGATCATCTTGTTAGGAATTAACCCACGAGCAAACAAACAAATGTGTACAAATTCTTATCCATCATCCAGAAAGCAATCGTTTTATAGCCCAATATTTGATCTTGCGATTCATGTATGTATGAACCAGGTTACCATTGTTCCAATCCTCATCCCTCTTGAGTTGATATTCTTTCAAAGAGCATCGAAAGTATTCAAGTAATGTAAATTTTAAAAGTCCGTGTAAACAAGTCTTAGGTAAACAAGCACACCGAAACTGTCAGAAAAGTGAGGTTATACATTTTCATACAATGCTCTATATTTTTGACAGGTATATGAATGAATCATTTCAGCATCAGTGATGCCAGGTCTATTTAAACAATAGCCTGCAGTAAAAATATAAAAGTCTGCAGATTGCTACAAAAATCTTCAATAAATGCGACGTAGAAATGTAGTACGTATATAATTTAAATGATCAAAAATGTTGAAGGCTGGTGTATAAATTGGCTGGCATAGGCTTTGTTCTGCTAAATATTTGTAATCTGCAAAAGATCTGCAGTGAAAACGCAAAATCTACAGATTTACTAATATATATGCAGATCTGGCATCCTTTTACTATTCCCCACAGGAAATTCATCCAAATGGTGTAAAAATACGGGGAAACAAGGCAAGATAGGTATTCAGAATATGGGGTTGAATGAGCAGCTTGCACTATTTTTGATTTTTTCAATAGTTAGATCATCTCGGCAATAGGAAGTAACTTTTGTGCTTTTGTATTTTTGTGTCTTTGCATTTCTGTATTTATGTATTTATGCATTTATGTTCTTATCTATTTGTGTTTATGCATTTATATATTTATGCATTTTTGTAATTATGTATGTATGCATTCATGCATATATGTGTTTGTGTGTTTATGTACTGTTTTTTAGTATTGTTGTGTTTTAGTATTTGTATTTTAGTATTTTTGTGTTTCAGTATTTTTGTATTACTGTAGTGTTGAATCTCTGAAATTTAATTTTTTGATCTTTAGAGTTTTTCTGTCATTGATTTTTTAAACTTTCGAGTTTTTTTACTTTTGAAAATTTGAATTTTCGTAATGTTGATTTTTTGGATCCAGGAAAATCAAAAAAAAATTAAATTCTTGAATTTTTTAATCCTTGAATTTTTGAATCTGGCTTTTTGAATTCTTGAATTTATGAATTTTTCAATTTCTGAATATATAATATTTTGATCCCTTGAATTTTTGATTTATTGATCCTTTAAATTTTGGCTTTTACAAATTTTTGTATTTTTTTATTGATGTGTTTTTGTATTTGTAATTTTTTGTATTATTGTCGGTTTGAATTTCTGAATTTTTGACTTTTGAATTCATGAATTGTTGAAAAATCGAGCTTGTGAAATTTTGAAACATGTGATTCTTTGAATTTTTCAATCCTTGAATTTTCGTTTTTTTAAATTTTTGTGTTTTGGAATTCTTGAATATTTGAATCTTTAAATTTTGATATTTAAAATTTTTGTTTTTCTTTTATATTTTGTTTTGTTTTTTTATTTTTGCATTTCTGTGTTTGTGTATGTGTATGCTTTTGTGTTTTGTAGTTTTGCGATCTTAAATTTTTATATCTTTAAATTCTTGTATTTTTGAATATCTGAATTTTCGATATTTTGAATTTTTGATAATCTGATCTTTTGACATTTTGTGTGTTTGTATTTTTGTATTTCGGAATCATTCTATTTTTGAATTTTTTTATGTTGGTATTTTTGTATTGTTGTATTTTGTGTTCATGCATTTATGTACTATTGTAGCGTTGAATTGCTGAAATTTTTAATTTTTGAATTTAAGCATTTAAAATTTTTGAATATTGAAATTTATGAATTTTTAAATTTTTGTATTTTTGAATCATTGTTTTTTTCTGAATTTTCAATTCTTTTTAAATTCGTGAATTTTCGAAGCATTGCATTTTCGAATTTCTGAATAAATATCTTCAATTTTTGATCTTTTTAATTTTAGAGTTTTTGCATATTTTGTATTTTTAGCGCTTTTGTATTTTTGTATTTTTGTATTTCTTTATTTTTGAATTTTCATATTTTTGTTTTTATATATTTTTATGATTTTCGGTTGTATAATTGTGACTTGGAACTTTTGTATCTTTGTAATTTAGAACCTGGATTTGAAATACTTGAATTGGGGGATGCTTGCATTTTTTTCAATTTTTTCTTTCGGATGCTTAAATTTTTAATTATTCCATTTTCGATCCGTTGAATTGTAGAATTAGTGCATTCTTGAATTTTAATTGCATTATTTGAAATTTTGGATTATTGTGTTCCTGAATTTTTGGGTCTTTCCTTTTGTACACTTCCATTTTTCAAGATCATCTGTTTTTAAACATTTGAATTCTTGAGCATATGAACTCCTGAATTTTTAAAGAATTGAATTTTAGACTTTTAGTTGTAAAATGTTTAATTTTTGAATATTCAAGTATTTTAATTTTCGTGTATGTATGTTGTTGTTTTTCGAATTCTGTAATCTCAGAATTTCTAAATTTTTGATTACAGATATCTTGAATTTTGGATATTTTTAGCAAGTTTTTGAATTCATAAATTACTTGCGTCATTGATTTTCAAAAATGTTTAAAGTTTGCGTTCTCGATGTTTTGTACGCTTGATTTTTGTAAAAAAAAATTTTCTGTTATAAAATTTCGAATTGTTCAGTTTTTCAGTTCACAAATTATTGAATTTGTGCTTTCTCGCTTATGTTTAATAACACTAGTATCAGTGACATAGTGCTCTGCCAAGTGATGTTATTCAGCAAAGCTAGCGTTGTACGGTTTGACCACATAGTCAAGGCGAAGGATCCAAAGCGGCACGAAGCCGCTGAGGATTCTCCTGAAGAGGTGTTGTCAAACCCGCCGTCGGATGTGCAAGCAAACCTGTGATTCACTTGTTTGCCCGGCTTACTAAAATATACCCATTCAAACCAATTCCAAAACCGGATCGGAATCTTGAATGGATTCAATATGGATTGCAGCTCAGCTCAACTGCAACAAATTATTGCGACTCAGCAGGTTTCGGAATCGGTTGTTGCATTTGAGCTGGATTCCATATTGAATTCATTCAGGATTCCGAATCAAAATGCGAATGGTTTGACCGGGTAGGTGCTAGCTAGATTTAAGCTGACTGAGCAGTATCGATTTGATCTGCAGTAACTTGGAATCCACGAAACGCACTGTGATTGTGCCTGAGCATATCATTTACACAAAATATCAAAATACTACCGCCGTTGCCACGTCACATCGCATTTTTGTGTACTATCCGAGTTCGCTGCCGCTTAAAACTAGCCGTCGCCAATATATTTGAGTAAATCAATCACACGAGTGGATGGCAGATGTACTGCCACTTCCGGCGAATGGTTTCCAAACACGTCATCCGGCAGAAACTAGGCCTCAACTGTGCGACCGAGCCGCATCACACTAGCTTTCCTGCATAATATCACTCGGCAGAGCATTGTGTCACTATTACCAATGTTATTATAAGCACACAATTTAATAACTTGCCAATTCAAAAGTTGAACAGTACGAAACTCCAAAACAGAATAAATTATCTAAAATTCCACACATTAAAAAATTCAGAAATATAAAACTTTAAGAACATTTTTGAATTTAACCAAAATTAAATGAAATTTGTAAATCATTTTCAATTTTTCGTAAATGTAACATTTCTAAATCTATGAAACGAATTTGCATTGTCTTTAAACGTCAAATTTTGACGTTTTCCGACAGCGCATACACGTTTCTTCGATTTAGAACAACTTTGAATTATTAATTACTCTATGAGAGGCGGGATGCCCCACCCGAAGGTACCACCCGCCGGCAGGCATGCTAGCGACCGGGTGGCGTGCGAACAGCAGACAAAAGGCATATGAATGGCGGGGCTAATATTCACAGCAAAGGACGCAGCCATCCGCCTGGTTGTTGCATCTGAGCCTGCATTTCGTTCGCCCGTCACTTGCCTGCATGTATTGAGGCGATTGGTGTTGGCAGGTGGGGCATCTCGCCACTCGTTAGCTATCCATCTGCCGTGGTAATGTGGGGCATGCTCGATTGGCTCCGGAATTTCACGTGTTCAATTGGCTCCGCTCAATGTCTCCGCCTAACTATGAATATAGTAACTATACTTTTTACCCATTATTTTTCGCAGCGGTTAGAACAAAATGCGTAAAAAATATCCATTCATGTAAATCGCCCCAGAATGAAAAATGTAGAATAAATAATTATTTCCAAATTCCCAAAAATATTGCGAAATACACCTATTTCACTCTAAAAAATAGTTTTCCTCTAAGAAAAATCTGGAAACCTATGCCCATAACTAGGGTGACCACACGTCCTGGTTTCCCAGGACATGTCCTGGTTTTGAACAGACTGTCCTGGTGTCCTGGGAAACCGAGGAAAACGCTTGGATTGTCCTGGTTTATATCCTCCAAGCATAATTATTTTTCATAAGGTCTTTTGATTTACTCTGATCCAGGTCGCGGTTACGGCTGACCGCAACAGTAACTGCAACGTAAACTCCGAGGTAAACAATCTTTCAAGTAGAGTACAATCAACAAAACCTAAAGTACTCGAAGTTCCCAATTGTCGTCGGACGGTCTCTGGCAGTCGGCTGATATCCATTAAAATTTCGGCAACTGTTAAAATTTTCAAACTTGCGCTGTTAATTCTACTATAACTCAGCCGCACCTGTTCACTTTTATTTCTCTTTGTTCGAATTTCGCCATGTTTACGCTTTAAATGTTAATTTGCAAAGATGGAAGGCGGGCAAAAACAATAAGAGACAATTGGATTTAGTCCACCAAAAAAAAATAGGCGAGACAACGAAACGATAACTATTAGGGAATAACTTCAATGAGCGCTGTCTCGAACTGGTGGTTACGCAACCACTTCTGAGACTAACCTGCCATGTCTAACATCGTACATAACAGGTAATATGGAATGTCGCGCTCAAACTGATATTGCTTACACACCTATCTGCCGCTTTTGATAGTACGATATGACAATTACTCACAGGAATAGCTCAGGGGGGCTACTTACACTTTTGATGTTACTACTTTACTTCAACGACGTATATTTAGTATTAAAGACTCCTCGGTGGTCCTTCGGAGACAATTTAAAAATACTTCGTCTCATCCGCTCAATTCGGGGTTGCAGATTTCTTCAACATCAGCTTTAAACTTTCGGTGATTGTGTTGTAGCAATAATCGCGTGTGTCTAAATCGAAAGAAGTGCTCGGTGAGCAAATTCTCACGAAAGACATTCTGGTAGACCCCTGAGGAGAGTATCAACAGGCTCCTTCGAGCGAGGGGCAGCGGGGGGGAGGCTCTCTCTTCGATTGTCCTGGTTTTTTACTAGCCTGATATGGTCACCCTACCCATAACCGCAATACAAAATTTTAGATAACATTTAGAGAAATTTATATTACTCTACCCTCCAAAATAGTTGATATTTTATATGATTTAACCATTCCTAGTTGCCTACACTGACGTTGTTTTCGGATTAGGTCCAAAATAATTAAACTCTACCTCAGGATCCTCTGAAAACCGCGGATAAGTTTACCGTGAGTTGCAGGTTAACTCGCTTGAATTAATTCATAAAGGATTTTTCACCCATTATTAGGATCGATATACCCATTGACATTACCTCATCGAGTGATGGTGAAATGGGTGAAAGGTACCCTTTGTTAGAAACAAAATAGGAACCCATTTTTTCACAGCTCGAATAACTTCCGAAAATGGGAAATTTGCATTCATAAAATGGGTAAAGTTGTTTTGCCGTGTGGTGATAGCAATCTGTGCTTTCGATGCACCAAATGCTAGGAATGGGCGATGTCGATGCGATTTTTTTCAAAATCGATCATTTTGTCTCGATAATCGATTTTTTGGCCCAATTTTTGACAACATTGATTTTGTTGACATAAAAAAATCGATCTGATAAAATGGATTTTTCTTTATAAATTTCCATTGAAAAAGATACGATTTTCTTGCAATCGATCTTTTCATATCGAAAAATCGATTTTTTTCATCCGATCTTTCCCGGTTCGATGTTTGACAACATCGATTTTTATTAATTAAAAAAATCGGCGAGATGAATTTTGGCGAAATGTTTGTTACTAAAACGGGCATTGTGTATTTAGAAATTGGCTGCACTGCCAACAGCCATCAATTATTCAGCAGGGCACAAGAAAAGCAAGAAAACCAAAAATAAGAAGCCAGTTGTCTCGTCTTGTCTTAGGTTCGTTCCATTCATTGATTCCGCGTGATTCATTTCCACTCAGAGTATTCCACTTCGATTCTGCCAATTCGTGCAAGGTAAAAAGTAACAAGACTAGAATAACAAAGAGACGCCATCTTAATTCAGTGAAAACAATTCAACTAGCAACCAAGCTACGGGTCACAAGCAACACTGCAAATGTGCAAGCCTCACAAAGCTTGTTCGTTGTTATTCCGTTTGTTTCTTCTAGCCAAAATAAAAATCTGCTGCGACTTCTGGTCTGTTAAGTTTCTCGACCAGCTGAAACATAGTTATATCAGCAGGAATGGTATTCTGTAGCAGCAAAACCACATTAAGCCAAGAACAATTGCGATTTGTTCGATTGCAAGCGGATCCACAACAAAAAGAGGCGTGGTTAATGTCTTATACATATGTTCCTGTCTTGTCAGTTTGCTGGAAACAAAAGAGCTTTGCTTTGTTTGGCTGATTCAGACTAATAACGGAACGACTTTCATTTTAAATGTTTGCATCATTTGGTATTCGTTACCCTCATGCTGAATTTCGTCCTCCCATCAAACCATGCCATTTTCGCTTTAGCGTTTCTAAATTGTAACAAATTTGATTTGAGGATATAACTTTTGTCTTTAAATTTTTTAGTAATTTTAACGGATTGGATAACAATACTTCCTTAAAAACAATGCCACATAATGCTAAACTTTTACGATTGACAACTCTCTTGTTCGTTTGGAACACGCTCGTATAATATAACTCAGTGAATAAAAAGCGTAGTTACTACGGTTTTTATTCGCTGAGTTATATTATGCGAGCGTGAATGGCATTGACAGTTAAATTGGAATTCCAAATGAAACATGGCGTCTCTTTGTTATTCTAGTCTCTTTAGTAAAAAGTATATTTATGAATGAAAAGTTCTCTTATACACTGCCAGTCAAGAAAAACCGGACCGACTAAGCGCATAAATGAAATTGTTTTCGTTTCTTGTATATTAATTGTTTCGATATATGATTAATTCGCTACATTCATGCATCTAAAACAAAATATGTGTTTTTAGGAAAGATACAATAACTATAGAAGGCCAGTTCTCTACAAGAAATCTGATTTGATTGTCGAAAACATGATTTTTCAGCATAGGGTTGTTTTTTGTCGTACAGAATCGAAAACTTTTTTTTTTCCAATTTTTCATGTTTCAGATTGTCCCATGTTGATTTAAAATGTATGAACTTAGGTTACAACCTGATCAGGTTCGGAGTCAAGCAAAAACGGCATAACAAATCGATTTTTTGCGCCTGTTTTATATGATTTGTTAACAAAGCTTCCTCCCAGTACATAGTCAATTAAAATTTATTAAATATGCAGTATTTCATTTGTACACGGAGGTCAAAAGAATAAAGAAAAACTTTGAATTCATATTCGAAAAACTCATGTGTTTTGCTACTACCCTGCACGGGCAATTTCTATGCCTACTGTACATTAGATTGCCCAGAAAGAAAACGAATTTTTGAAAACTTAACTGGCCTGAGTTGATTTCTAGTCCCACCAGGAGTGTCTACTCCAGATTTGAGCCAAATCAAACAAGTCTAGCTACCGGACCAACGTGTTCGAAGTTTTTATGGGATATTTCAACAATTTACATGGAGAAACTAACTTGCATTTTCACCGCTAGGTGGCACTGTATGCATCAGTTTACTCCTGAAAATAAAAATAAGAAAGGCAATTTTATTGTCTACAACTTTGCGGAAGACTGCAAATCAATCCGACTTCCTCGGGAGAATTTATTAAACTTTTAGTGAAGTGATGTCTGAGTCAGTTTTACATGGGGCCTAACAGCACATGGTGGTTAATCAGTAGTCGATTCCCACGAACTTATTTGTTTTTTTTTTTTTTTGCGATATATTGGAATAGTATGTTTGGAACTATTTTAGTACGAGATGAGTCATATTTTGACTACAAAATTTTAGTTCCACATTTCACTGCAGTTCATCTGCTGGGCCCCAATCGTTAGGTATAAAATTTCGTTAAAATATCTAAAAAAGGAGAATTCAAATACTTGAATATTTACCACTCTATTAACCACCAAAATATTTTGAAAACCAACTCACTTCAAGGATGGAACCAGTAGTTCGAACAAGTTTATAGATTGCGAATCCTGGAATACACACCATCGACACTGATTAACGACCAGAGCCGTTCGCTCGAGAAACTCTTCCTTAATAGGATAATTCGTTCGGAAATAAGGTTCAACAAGAACAATATGCCCTGCCTTTTTTTTTAGAAAAAGTACACAACATTCGATTCCAGCTACAGTATAAAGTTATTTATAATCTCCACGAGGGCAGGATTTTCCAACATTGTGATATGACTTCCCTCGATGGTGTGCAACGTTATCGATCCCGTCGTACAGTTGGACAGTCCGTAATCGCTTTCGATATCCGCAAAGGAAACATCCGTCGGCCGAACTAAAGTGATCGGCAAATTCAGCGACTGATCTTCTTCCAGATCCAACTGAGCGGTCATTCGTATCCTCCGCAGCAGAGCCTTCGCCATCTTTCGTGTATAGTTGGGAGAGTAGACGTGTTGATCCTTTGCCAAATCGATCAACTTCTCGATTCCCTCGTCGAACGAAGGTGTCTGTATTATGGAGAGTATTTTCTCAACCGGTTGGTTCGGGATCACAAATGAAATTAAGGGAAACATGAGTTTCTTCTGGAACTCTTCCGGATTATTTCCCATTTGCTGCAGGGCTAGAAGTTTCATGAATTTTGGAGCTCCATCCAGCAGCAGAAGTTTTCCGTGCATTCCTTTAGCCTGCAGACGCTTGGAGACCTCCACTGTTATTAAAGACCCGAATGAATATCCTACAATTGCATAACTGTCGTGGCCACTGAACATGTCGCATAGTTCCTCGATCACACAGTCAACCATGTCCGGAATACTATCGCATTCCAAGGTACTCATCAACTGTAGGATGAAGACCGGTGTATTCAGTTTCTCAGCAATCGCATACCACACATTACCGGCCACACCCTCAAGACCGGGTATTATTAGAACTGGGCGACCTTCGTCTTGGACACCGGAGGATGGCAAACGAAGAATCGTCGTATCGCTATTTGTTTCATCGCCCAAATTTCTTAGCAACATTTGCACACCAACCACAACCTCAACTTTTCCCTTACTGTCTTTGTCCAACTCATTCTGCTTCCTTCGTTCATCCAACTCCAACAACTTCGAAAAAGTCAACGTTCTCAATTCCTGGTGAGACAGTACCAATTCGAAGTCTCTCTCGAGAACCTGCTGGATCTCTACCGCCATCAACGAATCCATTCCAATATCCGCCAAGGTGCTCTCCATTGAAACGGACTTCAACTCTCGAATGCTCATTATGTTCATAACTGCTTCGATGATGTTCTTCGAAGCACCTCCGACCCGTTTCTCCGCTACCACCATACTTGCCACGATCGGCTGCTCACAGGTCAGTAACCGATCTAGCTCTTGCAAACACGAAGAAATTCTCTGCTGCAGCGTTCCACCAATCTCTATGTCCACCCTATCTTCTGCCATGTCAGCAACTAATCCTACCTCTCCAATCGCTCCCCACTGTATCGCCTTCGCCGGTAACCCCTGAGCATGCCTTCGTTCGATAATTCGCTCCATGATAGAATTCGCCATGCCGTAGTTACTCTGTCCAGCATTTCCTCGACCACAGGAAACACTGGAGAACACTACAAACTGCTTCAACTGCGGACACAGCTCCCGGCTAACCACATCCAAATATTCGGTAGCATTCGCTTTGGGAGCAAAGCACTCACCAAACGTCTCCGGTGTCTGATTATCTAGAATAGCGTCACGCAGTTGAACAGCTAGGTTGTATATAGCCGACACTGTTCCGAGTTCGGAAGCTTTCCGCAGTAACATACGGCAACCGTCCAGGGTAGCGATATTTGCGGTGCACACCAGCACTTGAACTCCATAACTTCTCCACATCCTGGAAACGCATTTGATTTTAGATAGTGATGTTAGTTTAGCCAGCTATTCAACTCACTTGATTCTGTATTCCTGGTAGGATTTTGTTATACCTCTGCTTGAGCTTAAAACTACTCTGCGGCAGCCTCTGATAATCAACCAGTCGGCCAACTCCAACCCAAATCCACCCAGTCCTCCAATGACAACATGTACCTGCTCCGGGTTACAGTAAACCCTCGGGACATACTGTATCGGAAGTGTGTCCAGATCGGTTTCATTTTCTCGTATCTTCAACAAAATTTTCCCCATATGCTTTCCACTGGCCAGAAAACGCATGGCCTGCTCTACATCAACCGCATCAAAGACGGTTCGGTTCAATGGTCTTACTATACCGCTACCCAGGAAACGTATCATTCGTTGATGGTAAGCCTACAAAGATAGAATGTTTGTTGTTTTTTTTTATAGAACGACGGAATGTGAATTAAGATCTTACTAATTTATAGTCTGAATTCTCCTTGAACATCAGATCGAGCATAACACTCGTGAATGTTAGACCTTTCTGCATCAGACTCATTGCTATCTTGGAGTTCCTGGCAATATCGTATTTTCCAATTTCCACGAAATGACCCCCTTTCCCTAGACAACGTATCGAAGCTTGCAGTTTCTCCTCAGCTAGCGAATTCAGCACGTAGTCGACACCCTTACCATTGGTTCTGATTTTAATCATCTGCTCGAATGAAGTATCTCTGGAATTACCAATGTTTTCCCTCTTCAACTCAGGAAATTTTTCCAGTAAAAACTGCTTCTTCTCCTCCGTACTAACCGTGGTAAATACCTTCAGTCCTTCAGCAAGTGCCACCTGTATCGCTGCCTGTCCAACACCTCCACTGCCGGCGTGGATCAGAACAGATTTACCCTTCTGAATCTGGATGCACATGTAAAAAGCAATGCAAACAGTTCCATAAACAATGGGAATCGTGCAGGCTTCCTCCATTGTCCACCCATCCGGTACCGGATAAGTCAGTAAGGGATCACAGTTGACCATCGTAGCCAATCCTCCACCAGAAGTGATTCCCATTACTCTCCTACCGTCCTCTAGAACTCCAGCAAATTCGTACCCCAACTCACATTCCTCATCCAATCGATTAGAAGTGAGAGCATCCGAGGACAATCTACCCGTCGCGATCATTGCGTCTCGAAAATTCAACGCACTATAAACCACACGAACTTTGTTTGGCCCACTAGAACATTCATTCATGGGCCCTGTAAACCACATCATCGAGGATAAGTCACCCTTCACTAAACCGTTCGCATAGCAGTGATTGGTCACGGATTCCGTTTTCCTAGCATTTGTCAACAGCGCATGACGGTAACTACCCCATTTTCCATGTTTGAACACGTTCACCGCCAAACCCAAATTAAGCTGATTCTGGTAGAAAGGATCATTCAATGCAAACAGAGGTGCATTAGAGTCATCCACGAAAACACAGCGAACATTTTGAAGCTTTGGTTCTTTCCGAATGCAATTGACAAGTCCGATGATACCCGATATCGAATCGTTTTGAGCGTACAAAATAACCGGCCGAAACTTGACGGCTTTCTTCAGTTCTGTTAACCAGCTGAATTCCTTCATCTGTACCTGTATTGCTGCGGGAGTTTCGCTCAACGAACGGCTGTTGCACTGAAGCAGAATGAATGTTTCCTCCTGATCTATGCGAAACGTAGCAATAAGATTAAATTCACTTGGTGGCCGAAAAGCATTCGTGTCAAACTTGGCAGCTTCTCGGATCAGTAGAAATCCAACATCTACCAGGCAAGCTTTAGCGTCCTTTAGAAAACTAGCTTCAGTCAGTTTGTTGTCCGAGATTAGAAACAGTGAGTTTGTTTGATCGGATAATTTCTCATTCTTAAGAACAACATTGTTCACTTCTATTGGTTTTGCTGTGAGTAATGTTAAGCTGGACTGAACCAAGGGTAGATCAGCGATAGCTTCTCCGAATAAATGACTCAAAACTGGAAGTCCATCACTGTGCACTTCAGTTACCGCAACCGACAGCATCGGTACGTTTTCCAAGGCCAACTGAACACACATCCTGATCGCTTCCAGGGAAGAAACCGGGTCATCAGAACTATACGGGATGAACTGATATGTTTCCAGTATTGGTACTCCGGGAGGATTTCTTCGCCCAATGATATTGACTCGGGGATTCGAAATGACAATCCCACCACAAACTGAAACGTTGGTTCTGGTGCAGCATCTAACGTCTAAATATTCCCGCTCCTGATCATCTTTCTTCAGCGCCTGTAGATGATCTTTCGGGCATATTGCAACTTTTTCGATTGCCGTTGGAACCATCAACGAACGCGTGTCTACAGCGACAATTCCGACCTGTAGAATACAGTCCATCAACGCTACCCAGCTACCTTTCCACTCGATTTTAGCCTCGGATCCATCGACCCTAGTTTCCAGGACCGATTTAAACAATCCAGAATAGTGATAACCTCGCAGACGAAGTTCTTTGTAGAAATCTCTAGTCTGCATCATTGTTGCCGTAGACACCTCTTCAATAATTTCTTCCTTGGCAGACGAATCGTGACTTCGTGCATATCCTGTCACCACTGCAGTGACTCCTTCCAATATCTACAAAATAAAAAAAAAGTTTAAGGGTAACCGTACTCAATTCGTTCGAACGTCATACCTCGAAGTATCCGGATGCAGCTTGATACGATACGATCAGATTAACCGTTTGACCCTTGGCGATTGTAGTGGCCCGTAGAAACTGCACGTCCTCAAACTCAATGGAAAAGTGAAGCAGTTCACAGTGGGAAAGATGTGCCAATAGATCCCAAACCAGCAGCAGATAACCGGTTGCCGGGAACAGCACGCGCCCGTCGATGCAATGGCCCACTATGAACTTGTAGTCCTCATCGGTCAGCGTAATTTTAAAGTTCAGAATATTGGACTTGCTTGTCTCGTCCCAACCGTAGCGAACAACGTGCGCATCCTCACGGTGATCCCAACGAAGCAGTGGTGAAATCATGGTCGTTCCACGTGAAACCGGAAACTGAACCGCCGGATAGAGTTTGGCAATCTGAAGGTTCTGCGTGGTGAGATGTAAGCTGAAAGAAATCAAAGTAAGCCGTGTCGTTACACTTATCTCAAAACTATTCTCTTACCGCCCAATTCTGCTAAGCAACCGGCTAACAGCGTCTGAAGAGTCCAGGCCTCGCGGAAGATAATTCGATTTGTAATTTAATATATTCAGCACCTTTTCGCAAGATTGGAAACTATCAAGTTCCAAAATGTGAGCGTTCTTGGGAATACAATCCAGAAGGTTAACAATGGAGACTGAATTATGCAGCTTCGGTGTATGAAAAATAGACGATGTTTGTGGTAGCCTAGCGTTGAACCATTTCGATGTTGGAATAACCGCACGTGACAATACAGTATTCATGGTCTGGCGCAGTTTATTGGATATTGATGATTCTATTGCAGGTTCAGAACTAAGGATTGTAAAGGCCAGCTCTTCCGCTACATAACCAGCAGAATTTAACTGGCGAATTTGTTCGAACACGGTCTGATTAGAAGCAGCCATAATACCAACTCCGGACGAGGCATTCTTCACCATACCCTTCAGAATAACTTGATCTAGCTTATTATTTATTTTTACGAAAACGCTGCAATTTCCTACTGCCATGCACTCAGTGTACACCAGGCCATGACAAAAAGCTACTCGAATGACCTGTTCCAAACTCAAGTGACGATCTAAGTAGGCACAGATGAACTGACCCACGGAGTGTCCCCCATAAAAATCAAACTTTACTCCAATCGAGTTCAATAAATCGACGAGAGCCAGCTGAAGCACAACCGTTCCGACCATACTGTTCAAAATGGGTTCTTTACCAGTGTGTTTCTTAAACATGTCAAATTTTAAAGTTTGAAAAACTCCATGACACTTAGCCAAAGTTGCCTCAACTTGAGTAAATTGTCTCAACTCCTCCAGCTCCAGTCGCCATCGACGATTGATTCCGCCGAAAATCGCCACCAATGGTAGTGGTTCCAGCTGAATTCTTGCAATGTTCGACTCATGCAAAATCGCTGGCTTTTCCCCGTTCTTTCGATAAATGCCGTAACCACGGTAACGATGTCCAGGTATCGCCTGCTTTTGAATGTTGTACAGTAGAGCAATAAACTCACTATCCAAGGGACGTTCCGCAATATCTCGAAGCATTACTTCAACGGCCTCCTTTGTTCTTCCTGACCACACCACGAGCCTTGGAAGCTCGTCCGCTGGTAAACCGAGCTGCTTCTTCTCTTTAGAATTTCTGCACAACAAAGCATGCGCATTTGCTCCACCGAAACCAAACGAATTGATGCCAACAAGTGGACCAGGTAACGGAGTCACTTCATCTACCACCTTCAATCGTCCCTCGACCAACGAAAGAATGGATGGTTTATTTTCTTCAAAATTAATATTGGGAGGAATCAAATCGTTCTCCAAGGCAATAATGCACTTTGCTATAGAACACACTCCCGCGGATGCCTCCGAGTGTCCAATGCTGGATTTCACAGATCCCACCAACAATGGACCGGTTCGTCCTGTACAATAAACCTTATCCAACGCATCGCACTCCTCCGGATCTCCGACCATCGTACCGGTACTGTGGGCTTCAACATAATTCACTTTTATCGGGTTGATACCTACTTCACTGTAGAATTCAGATAACAACTGTTGCTGTACAACCCCAGATGGATAGGTGATCCCTTCGGACTTGAAACCATCGCAATTAGTCTTCGAATGAAGCAGGTGACCGTAGACACGCTTGGCGTCTTTGGCTTTTTGTAGAAATACAGAACACGCAGCTTCTGCGCGCGTATAACCGGAACCTTTTTTGTCGAACGGTCTGCAATATCCGTCCTTCGCCAACACTCCCAGTAGCGCAAATTGGTACGTAATAAACGGATGCAGAGTCAGGTTACTTCCCATCACTATAGCAGCATCGCACTCCCCATTTTTGATACTCCTGTACGCAATATCCAGTGCGTACATCGAACTACTGCAAGCCGTGTCCATCACCATCGAAGGTCCTCTGAAATCCATTGTGTAAGACACCCGATTCGCAAGCTGGGACTTTGCACTCCTAAAATCAATATTCGAATTAGAACCCTTCTATCTTCCATCCACCATCACTCATTCTCACCCCAGCACACCTAGACCATCCGGTGGGCACGTAACGTAGTACATCCGTACTTCTGTCTCCGAGAAACACAACCCGCAGAAAACACCCGTTCGAGAACCACGCAAACTCTCCGGATTCACTCCGGCATCCAGTATCGCTTCGTACGTGTGCTCCATCAACATCCGCTGCTGCGGATCCATCGTATCGCGCTGCCGTCGATCGTAGCCGAAAAACTCCCGATCAAACTTGGCCAAATTGTTAACCTTACCGGCGCGCCGCGGCACATCAGGCATTGTGTGTTTGAACCGTACCTCCGAATCGTCCACCAAATCTCGCTTCTCGTACAGATTACGCGCTAACTCTCGCATGTTGTCCGATTGCGGAAACCGACCGGAGATTCCCGATATCACAATACTCTCATCGGAGCCAGCCGGTAGAATTTTGGGCGATGACATTTTTCTGGTTCACAACGAGACGGTGCGATTGTAGCTAATTGATTAAGCGACGGTAATTTGGCACCGTTCAATTTATAGTGAATTTCAGAAAGCGCGACCCGAAGGTGCAACAGAAATTTGAAAGTTTAATTTCACCATCGCCGGTCCCAAACAGGCTGGATCCGGTGCAGTTTGTGCCGTTAGACATGGGTGCAATGTTCGATGGTAGCTGTCTGGGTGCATAGAACAGTTTAAGTACATTATGTTTTCTTTGATGGTAGCTAGCACACCTATAACTAAATTAGTTATGGAATTCGCGTTTCGACTTCGTCTCATCAGAAACCGACACTAGCTTAGAGACAGGACCAAGCTAGCGCCGGATTGACGCTAGCTCCAAAAAACGAAAACACTATTTGTGTTTCTTGGCCCGTAGTCCTACGTGATGTCCCGCAAAAAAAGGAGTTCTGATTAAGCTGATGAGAATTAATAAATTCGAAACTTGGTTTGGCTTAGCAAGCCAATGCAATATGCACTATGCTATATTTTTCCTTAGTGCAGAAATATATTATACTGCAAATAAAAGCATAAGAGTCCCATATTGAAAAATAGCAAGCCGAGAAAAACGCTGTTCAAGATTTGCATTTTAATTGAGTCAAATGGATGGGACAACCATGTTTTGGTATTTTTTTGATTTTTTCTAAACAAACCTGGTAATCTTATTGGTGCATTGTGATTCAGTGGTAGTATCTAAAGACGCTGAATTACTGAAGGGACAGAGGGATTCAGCGTCGTTAGCGATACCGAATACAATCCAACAGATAACTCATTTTCGACAAACATCCATATGGGACTCTTATGCTTTTATGGGCATGCGTCGAAGACGGACACTCTGGGTGAGATGGACAAATTGTGTTTCTCGCAAAATGAAAAATTTAGTTGAATGGTACTGATACTATAAGCCTTTTAGAAGATTTCAAATGATTCCGAAAGATACTTCTATTATCTAATACGCGAATTATCAGATATTTAAGCAACACAAAATTTTTTCTCGAGAGCGCGCTGACGGATAAAAATTTTTGACACCAGAAAATAACGATTTAAACCTGAAAGCTGTTAATCTTGGAAAATATTTTTAGGTTGTGGTTTCAATCCCAGCCGAGGTCGTTGAGATTTTCTGAGGTGAAAAATCTGTGGTCACGTCTTCCTTCGGAAGGGAAGTAAAGCCGTTGGTCCCGGTCCATGTGTTGATGGGCCGATATCTAGGGTCCAGCTGGTGGAGTCACCTCTCTGGCGTCGGTGATTGGCACTCAGTGCGGGCAGTGGCCGACGGAAAATAAGCGAGAATAAAAAAAAAAGCGTCTCACTCTCCCCTTGTCCTATGTCCATATTACCCATGCCAGGTGTCCGTCTTTCCCATTCCAGTTTTGAAATGCCGATTTTGTGCCTCTTTTTCACAACCATTTAAAACATCTTTCTGTTTTAAATTTTATTAGTATAAGTTACTATATTGATGGAATATGATCTCAAATTACGGGTTGCGTGCAATTGGCGAGCAATGCATCAATTGATGAGTCGAATTTGTTATTTAACCCTTTATAAGGCCCAGAGTTTGGTATGAATGTTATATTAATAGAAACACGGTTCTTTCACTTAGTTTAGAATATATTTACATTTATTTCGTAATAAAAACTATTTTGAAAATATATGTACTTGCTACCGCTCGTCAGAAAACGTCAGTCTTTCTAACGTTTGATGTATTTCCAACGAGATTGGTGCGAATATGAAGATCGAGCTGGATCAGAAATTCAGAAAGAAATGAAGCTGGGTTACTGGTTATTACCTGATTAACAGTAAATAACCACTGGATTCTGAGGATAAGTTGAAAAATGAGACCACAGATTACAGACGTTCATTCATTCATTTTATTTTTTTCTTCGTAATTTTTTCATTCATAAGTTTTCGGATAAAAAATAGTTGTTTTTACAAATTTGCATCACCAACTTATAGGGTCTAGAGTATTTTTTTCAAAATCGAGCTAATTTTATTGTGCAAAAGGAAATCGCCGTATTTTTTTCAAAAAACTCTTCACCAATCTGAAACTTTTCACTGTATCTAAATAAAAAGTAATAAGAAGAGTTGCCAGACTCCTAACAAGTAGATTTAATAAGATTGAAAGACTTCTCACCTCATATTCCTGCGTTATGAACGAAACGAAAAGGTGGCAATGTGGTTGCCACTGCCTTATAAAGGGTTAACCTTGACGTGTCTGTCTTGGGCACAGTTCCCCTATATGTCTCCTTAGATTATCCGCACTAGTGCGTAACTAAATGCGTATCTATTATGACTACGCTAAACAATAATATTATATTTAGATACCCGGTTTCGCACCGGTGTAGCCCCTAGACTTGCTCAGGGTGGTGAAATTATGATTGGGTGGAGGAATTGGTAGCAGTCGCATATACGCTAGAGGGTACTCATTCATTGTGCGGGAGGGATCAACCAACACAGCACCGATGTTGCAACTCAAGTTTAGGCGGGCAAAGTGGAAACTCTCACTGTAAGTTGCTCACAAGCCCTGCACTGAACCAAAACTCTGTCAGACAAACAACGACGAGGGCTGATAACTCCTTTAGAGTTCGAAACCGAATATCAAAACTTGGAATGTACGTTGCCAATAATGACCAACTCTACCGTAACTAACTCCAGGTGCACTTTGTTAACATGATAATGGGTTTATTCCTATCTACTACATCTATCATTTCTTATTGTAGGGACGTCACTTAGTTTTTCTTTGATTTATGTTGGCGTTCTATGCTGCTCTCCGGAGAGGGTTCCCGGACGAATGTCAACTGCTCGTGGCGATTGATGCTCGTGCTGAATCTTGGCGTACCGTAGTGGGACTTCATTCAAGTTGGGTTTCCCTAGTGTAATCACAGCGACGGTGATGCGAAACGTTCAGCAGGCGGGTTGCTGTAGCCTCGCTGAGGTGAAATTAACCACATGGGGATGGGTCAAATTCCACGCGCCGATGCTCTCGTATTTGTACCGTCCTGAGAGCCGTGAATTTTCTGTCCGAGTTGAATCTAATTCGCAGTGGTAGAGGACGATGTCAGGAAGCTTCTTGGGTTATATTCGCTGTAAATAGAATGGCATGCGAACGTGGTCCTAACCCCAAGATATAAAGGTCCACTGGGAACCTAACCAACGGTATTAGCAATTATGCCACATTAGCCTTTAGCAGAATTTTATATAATTTTCATCAATTACCTTCTTATCGCTAAGTAGTTAAGTAGCTTTTAACAAATTGTGTGGTTTTAGAATAGAAATTTTAACTAAATATTAATTTCAATCAACAACTGTACATATTTTAACACTAACCCAACAATTTTACTATTTTAACACCGTATGCAGAACACTGCATTATTTTACTCCTAGACTCCAATTTAGCTACAATTAGAATTAACATTAGTAACACCGTACATCACATTTGCCTAAAAAACCTAACCTATATTAAATTTACAACCGTCGCGCACTTCCTACTTCGTTGAAATTCACGGACAGAAAGAAGGTTCAGTAACTTGGCTGAGCGTACTAAAGCGCGATCAGTGAGTCTGATTCGGAGAATTAACGAAATCACCCGAACTTTGACAAGGAATGTGTTTCCACTCAGCAGCCGTTATTTGGTCGCTTCACCCGTGGATTGTCCTAGGCGACTGATACCCTAACCCGCTGTGAACAAATACCGCTCTTGCTGGAATGGGACTGTGAGTACCTTCGGTGGTATTGAGAGAGGATTTGCTAGTCAAAATAAGGGTCGGACTTAGGGATTGGGAACTCACAAGCGAGTCTAAGGCGTGTAAACGATTTGTTTTCCTCCCGATTCAAACGTCAAAACGGCACAATACCAACGCAGTTGGATAAGTCTATAGTTTTCATCTCGTTTCACTGTCTTCCGCTTGGCGGAATTTGATGTGGGGTGAAAGCTTCATTTTCAGCATGTTTGTGCCACCTGGTGGTGAGTGGCTACATTGCCTGTGATGATAACTCCATAGAAAATCCTCCCGATTTTCCCACCGACTAAATCGGCTTGCGTCGGTACGATCGACCAATTAATCGGTCGATTGTTGCACCGACTCTTATGTGGGTTTAACCTCGGGTTTAATATGGGCGTCTGCCGACGCGACAGCCGACGAAATCTGTTGAAATCGGTCTATTTCAACCAATTAAATCGATCGACTAGTTGATCATTTGAAACTGGAACCAGATTTAAACAGATTAAATCTGGCGATTAATATGGTTACGAAAATTGTTTACTGACGAAACCCAACTTAGTCGGTTAATTAATCGGTCGACCCCGAAGCACCCGATTTCGTCGGTCGACTGGGAAATTTATGAACTGTCAAATTTTCTATGGGGAAGTTATAGGTATGGCGAATTCTCTGAGGTAACGACGCTGAATTCCTCTGGATAAAGACTCGACACGTCAATCGTTTGTTTACCATTTATCTGTCAGTGTCATTCCAATCGAGCACGAGACCTGTCAATGTCATTCCAATCGAGCAGAAGACTTGTCAAATGCTGCAATCTGAAGAAGGAATTTTGGAAAGTATTGTGATAGTGAATTAAAATATTTTGAATAAATTTCTGAATCGAATCTCTAAGGCAAGATAAAACATATAACGTTTATCATTACGGTTCGTTCTAAAAGTTGCTTCAACCATTGCAGCTATCTGCAATGTTGTAATTTTCTGGTAAACCTAAGAGGAGAGACGACAACAGGCTTCTTGCTCTTCTTAATTTTCTGTACTAGGCCCTGCCGTAATTCTAAAGACAACAAGCGTTCATCGTTGCCAGATTCCTTTTGTATGCTTTTCACAATTGCTGCAAATAAATGTACCTCGAATATCGGCCATCAACCAAGAAGTCACAATACTAGCTTCATTTAAAAATTGAATTTTGTTTTTATTCGCGTCTCTCTTAACAATACACGTAGTTATATCGTCATTCAGGATATCTATTCAATTTGCACAAAATGTTGCTGTGTATGAAAAGTAGCCAGAATAGATTCAGCAACACTGTTTTTCATCCCGTTTGAAAATATAATGAACGCTCTTGACTTGCAAAACGACCAATCAGAAGCTGGTTCAATATTGAGGTTAGGACTGGATCAAATTAGCTACGCGATTGTCTTCTCTTCTCTTAGCTGGTAAACCACAGAATCGGACCCATTCCGCACGAAGGTTGTAGTTACCGGGAAGCGAAAAAAAACCAATATTTTTAAAACCGGCGGTAGTTTTATTGGTACAAAACTTCACACAGCACTTCATGATGAAAAAATTATCGACGTTGCAACTCTGCGGTAACTGTAGTATAGAGTCAACTGAAGTTAACACTGTGACAGTGGTGCTAGTTTGTAGAAAATAATGTTGCCAAACCATTTTATTTAATTGGGATAAGATGGCGAGTCTTTATTCAGTAATTCAGCGTCTTTACTCAGAGGGTGATTAGGTTTCGAATGATTACTGCTGGCTGATAATAGGGTCGTCTTTTGCAGGCTAACTTTTGATAAGCCTATTTGGTCCGATCCTGATTATTTTTTTTTTTTGCGACTCTTCTTCAGGACTCGCCCTAAGAAGAGTCTCATCCGGGCAAACAAACCTTGGCGTGCAGTCTTCCTAAGGGAAGTGGCGCATAAACTGCACGCTTGCTAGGGATCGACCAGGGCTGGCTACAAATTGGCGCCCAACTGCAGGATTTTTCGAAGATTATTTGGAGAATATTGTTGAAGTTATGATTGTTTTCGTTATTTATTACCTTTCTTATGTATATATTTAATCTAGGTTCATATTTGTAATTTATGTAGTATTTAGGGTAATGAAACATATTTTGGAGACCGTTTATTTTTGGAGAAATATCATCAGGCATATTACTTGGAGAAAATCCATTGAGGATACGGAAATATTTGAGGGTTTCAAGGAATATTTGTGTGATGTTGTCGTTGTATGTGAACATTTTTTTTAAAATAAGGCTGTATATACCTTTCTTATTTTTTGTACATTTTCTATATAATTTATTAATTTATACACATTCAAATATATACTGAAATGGCTTCAAAGTTTCCGAGAGCCGACTTCGGTCGAGTATCAAGCATAATCGATGGTTTGAGAAGGGAGTGGGATAAGGGTCCAGATGAAAGGTGTATTTCTCGTTTGCTTTGGGTTCCATGCACTCGACTCATACGATGAGTCTCCACTGTCTTCGGTATATTCAATCAAAACCTCGCCTCCTGATTCAAACTCAACGAGCGCTTTAGAAGGTGACATCTACGAAAGACCAATCTGCTTCAATGAATTTTCCAATATCTCTCGTTAGAGGACACTAGAAAGTTGGCAGACATCTTGGAGCAATAGAGAGTTGGGACGGTGGCTACATTCTATCATCCCGAAGGTATCAACGAAACCTTGGTTCAGAGGAATGGATGGGGGTCGGGATTTCATTCGTGTGATGTCTCAGCTCATGTCCAATCACTACACGTTCGACGCTCATCACCGACGCTCGCAAATAGCGGTATCTGCGCTTGTGGCGACGGTTACCACGATATCGAACATATTGTCTGGGCATGCGCCGACTACTGTTCTGCCAGATCTCAACTATTGGATTTCCTTCGGGACCGAGGAAGATCACCTAAATGTCCCGGTTCGAGATGCACTGGCAAGTCGCGATCTCCTCTGTATGTCCCTCGTATACACCTTCTATAAAAACCGTCAATGTATGGATTTAACTGCCTCAATTATTTTTCCTATCATTCTCAGAAGTGCCTTCTTCCGCCTGTACCGTACACTAACGATGGTTTGATGCGACTTCAAGCTAACACGAAACATCTCTTGTCTATTGAACCAATAAACACGGGACCTACAGCACAAACATCACACACGCAACGTGGTGTGTTGCTGCTCCGCGTCTTCAACGGGTTTTGACAGTTCTCCCAGGGGATCTGAGCCTTAAGCGATTTCCACAAATACAGGATCGGATAAGTAATGATCACGTTATAGTATGAAGTCCAGATGAAGTTGATCACTACAATTGTCAGCCCCGCACCCTTCAGTAGGGGAACTATGTTAAACACTGTCACACATCCCGTCCCGGAAAATTGTCCCAGACACACTTCAAGAAAAAACAACGGAATCCGCTCCGCCGCCACTTCTGTAGCAAAGATACGGAAACCGCCAGACATTCCCGATTCCGATTACGTAACCCATGCACGACAAAATAAACTCCGTTTTAGAAGCCCAGCTTCCTCTCGGATTTACAGACGCCATGCTACTCACACGATACAAAACCATCAACTGATTAACGACCAGAGCCGTGCGTTCGAGTCACTCTTCTTCAATAGGATAATTTGTTCGGAAATAAGGTTCAACTAGAACAATCTGCCCTGCATTTTACTAACGTTTATTGACGCTGTGTCACAGCGCCGTAGGAAAAATATATAACATTCGATCCCAGCTACAGTATAAAGTTATTTATAATTTCCACGAGTGCAGGATTTTCCAACATTGTGATGTGACTTCCCTCGATGGTGTGCAACGTTATCGATCCCGTCGTACAGTTGGACAGTCCGTAATCGCTTTCGATATCCGCAAAGGAAACATCCGTCGGCCGAACTAAAGTGATCGGCAAATTCAGCGGTTGATCTTCTTCCAGATCCAACTGAGCGGTCATTCGTATTCTCCGCAGCAAAGCCTTCGCCATCTTACGAGTATAGTTGGGAGAGTACACATGTTGATCATTTGCCAAATCGATCAATTTATCGATTCCCTCGTCGAACGAAGGTGTCTGCATAATAGAGAGTATTTTCTCAACCGGTTGATTCGGGATTACAAATGAAATAATGAGAAACATGAGTTTCTTCTGGAACTCTTCCGGATTATCTCCCATTTGCTGCAAGACTAGAAGTTTCATGAATTTCGGAGCTCCGTCCAGCAGCAGAAGTTTTCCGTGCATTCCTCTAGCCCGTAGACGCTTGGCGACCTCCACTGTTATCAAGGAACCGAATGAATATCCTACAATCGCATAACTGTCGTGGAAACTGAACACGTCGCATAGTTCCTCGATCACACAGTCAACCATGTCCGGAATACTATCGCATTCCAAGGTACTCATTAACTGTAGGATGAAGACCGGTGTATTCAGTTTCTCAGCGATCGTATACCACACATTACCGGCCACACCCTCAAGACCGGGAATTATTAGAACTGGGCGACCTTCGTCTTGGACACCGGAGGATGGCAAACGAAGAATCGTCGTATCGCTATTTGTTTCATCGCCCAAATTTCTTAGCAACATTTGCACACCAACCACAACCTCAACTTTTCCCTTACTGTCCTTGTCCAACTCATCCTGCTTCCTCTGTTCATCCAACTTCAACAACTTCAAAAAAGTCAACGTTCGCAACTCCTGGGTAGAAAGCACCAATTCAAAGTCTCTCTCGAGAACCTGCTTGATCTCCACCGCCATCAACGAATCCATTCCGATATCAGCCAAGGTGCTCTCCATTGAAACGGACTTCAACTCTCGAATGCTCATTATGTTCATAACTGCTTCGATGATGTTCTTCGAAGCACCTCCGACCCGTTTCTCCGCTACCACCATACTTGCCACGATCGGTTCCTCACAGGTCAGTAATCGATCTAGCTCTTGCAGACACGAAGAAATTCTCTGCTGCAGCGTTCCACCAATCTCCATGTCCACCCTATCTTCTGCCATGTCGGCAACTAATCCTACCTCTCCGATCGCTCCCCACTGTATTGCCTTCGCCGGTAACCCCTGAGCATGTCTTCGTTCGATAATTCGCTCCATGATAGAATTCGCCATACCGTAGTTACTCTGGCCGGCATTTCCTCGACCACAGGAAACACTGGAGAACACTACAAACTGCTTCAACTGCGGACACAGCTCCCGGCTAACCACATCCAAATATTCGGTAGCATTCGCTTTGGGAGCAAAGCACTCACCGTACATCTCCGGTGTCTGATTATCTAGAATAGCGTCACGCAGTTGAACAGCTAGGTTGTATATAGCCGACACTGTTCCGAGTTCGGAAGCTTTCCGCAGCAACATACGGCAACCGTCCAGGGTAGCGATATTTGCGGTGCACACCAGTACTTGAACTCCATAGTTTCTCCACATCCTGGAAAGGCATTCGATTTTAGATAGTGATGTTAGTTTAGTCAGCTATTCAACTCACTTGATTCTGTATTCCTGGTAGGATTTTGTTATACCTCTGCTTGAGCTTAAAACTACTCTGCGGCAGCCTCTGATAATCAACCAATCGGCCAACTCCAACCCAAATCCACCCAGTCCTCCAATGACGACATGTACCTGCTCCGGGTTACAGTAAACTCTCGGAACATACTGAATCGGAAGTGTGTCCAGATCGGTTTCATTTTCTCGTATCTTCAACAAAATTTTCCCCATATGTTTTCCACTGGCCAGAAAACGCATGGCCTGCTCTACATCAACCGCATCAAAGACGGTTCGGTTCAATGGTCTTACTATACCGCTACCCAGGAAACGTATCATTCGTTGATGGTAAGCCTAGAAAGATATAATGTTAGTTGTTTTTTTTATAGAACAGCGGAACTTAAATTAAGATCTTACTAATTTATAGTCTCGACTCTCGTTGAACATCAGATCGAGCATAACACTCGTGAATGTTAGACCTTTCTGCATCACACTCATTGCTATCTTGGAGTTCCTGGCCATATCGTATTTTCCAATTTCCAAGAAATGACCCCCCTTCCCTAGACAACGTATCGAAGCTTGCAGTTTCTCCTCAGCTAGCGAATTCAGCACGTAGTCGACACCCTTACCATTGGTTCTGATTTTAATCATCTGCTCGAATGAAGTATCTCTGGAATTACCGATGTTTTCCCTCTTCAACTCAGGAAATTTTTCCAGTAAAAACTGCTTCTTCTCCTCCGTACTAACCGTGGTAAATACCTTCAATCCTTCAGCAAGTGCCACCTGTATCGCTGCCTGTCCAACACCTCCACTGCCGGCGTGAATCAGAACAGATTTACCCTTCTGAATCTGGATGCACATGTAAAAAGCAATGCAAACAGTTCCATAAACAACGGGAATCGTGCAGGCTTCCTCCATTGTCCACCCATCCGGTACCGGATAAGTCAGTAAGGGATCACAGTTGACCAACGTAGCCAATCCTCCACCAGAAGTGATTCCCATCACTCTCCTACCGTCCTCTAGAACTCCTGCAAACTCGCATCCCAACTCACATTCCTCATCCAATCGCTTAGAAGCGAGGACATCCGAGGACAATCTACCCGTCGCGACCATTACATCTCGGAAATTCAACGCACTATAAACCACACGAACTTTGTTCGACACACTAGAACATTCATTCATGGGCCCTGTAAACCACATCATCGAGGATAAGTCACCCTTCACTAAACCGTTCGCATAGCAGTGATTGGTCACGGATTCCGTTTTCCTAGCATTTGTCAACAGCGCATGACGGTAACTACCCCATTTCCCATGTTTGAACACGTTCACCGCCAAACCCAAATTAAGCTGATTCTGGTAGAAAGGATCATTCAATGCAAACGGAGGTGCGTTAGAGTCATCCACGAAAACACAGCGAACATTTTGAAGCTTTGGTTCTTTCCGAATGCAATTGACAAGTCCGATGATACCCGATATCGAATCGTTTTGAGCGTACAAAATAACCGGCCGAAACTTGACGGCTTTCTTCAGTTCTGTTAACCAGCTGAATTCCTTCATCTGTACCTGTATTGCTGCGGGAGTTTCGCTCAACGAACGGCTGTTGCACTGAAGCAGAATGAATGTTTCTTCCTGATCTATGCGAAACGTAGCAATAAGATTAAATTCACTTGGTGGCCGAAAAGCATTCGTGTCAAACTTGGCAGCTTCTCGGATCAGTAGAAATCCAACATCTACCAGGCAAGATTTAGCGTCCTTTAGAAAACTAGCTTCAGTCAGTTTGTTGTCCGAGATTAGAAACAGTGAGTTTGTTTGATCGGATAATTTCTCATTCTTAAGAACAGCATTGTTCACTTCTATTGGTTTTGCTGTGAGTAATGTTAAGCTGGACTGAACCAAGGGTAGATCAGCGATAGCTTCTCCGAATAGATGACTCAAAACTGGAAGTCCATCACTGTGCACTTCAGTTACCGCAACAGACAGCATCGGTACATTTTCCAAGGCCAACTGAACACACATCCTGATCGCTTCCAGGGAAGAAACCGGGCCATCAGACCTATACGGAATGAACTGATATGTTTCCAGTATCGGCACACCGGGAGGATTTCTTCGTCCAATGATATTGACTCGGGGATTCGAAATGACAATCCCACCACAAACTGAAACGTTGGTTCTGGTGCAGCATCTAACGTCTAAATATTCCCGCCCCTGATCATCTTTCTTCAGCGCCTGTAGATGATCTTTCGGGCATATTACAACTTTTTCGATTGCCGTTGGAACCATCAACGAACGCGTGTCTACAGCGACAATTCCGACCTGTAGAATACAGTCCATCAACGCTACCCAGCTACCTTTCCACTCGATTTTAGCCTCGGATCCATCGACCCTAGTTTCCAGGACCGATTTAAACAATCCAGAATAGTGATAACCTCGCAGACGAAGTTCTTTGTAGAAATCTCTAGTCTGCATCATTGTTGCCGTAGACACCTCTTCAATAATTTCTTCCTTGGCAGACGAATCGTGACTTCGTGCATATCCTGTCACCACTGCAGTGACTCCTTCCAATATCTACAAAATAAAAAAAAAAGTTTAAGGGTAACCGTACTCAATTCGTTCGAACGTTATACCTCGAAGTATCCGGATGCAGCTTGATACGATACGATCAGATTAACCGTTTGACCCTTGGCGATTGTAGTGGCCCGTAGAAACTGCAAGTCCTCAAACTCAATGGAAAAGTGAAGCAGTTCACAGTGGGAAAGATGTGCCAATAGATCCCAAACCAGCAGCAGATAACCGGTTGCCGGGAACAGCACGCGCCCGTCGATGCTATGGCCTACAATGTATTTGTAGTCCTCATCGGTCAGCGTAATTTTAAAGTCCAGAATATTGGACTTGCTTGTCTCGTCCCAACCGTAGCGAACAACGTGCGCATCCTCGCGGTGATCCCAACGAAGCAGTGGTGAAATCATGGTCGTTCCACGTGAAACCGGAAACTGAACCGCCGGATAGAGTTTGGCAATCTGAAGGTTCTGCGTGATGAGATGTAAGCTGAAAGAAATCATAGTAAGCCGTGTCGTTACACTTATCTCAAAACTATTGTCTTACCGCCCAATTCTGCTAAGCAACCGGTTAACAGCGTCTGAAGAGTCCAGGCCTCGCGGAAGATAATTCGATTTGTAATTTAATATATTCAGCACCTTTTCGCAAGATTGGGAACTACCGAGTTCCAAAATGTGAGCGTTCTTGGGAATCCGATCCAGAAGATTAACAATGGAGACTGAATTATGCAGTTTCGGTGTATGAAAAATAGACGATGGTTGTGATAGCCTAGCGTTGAACCATTTCGATGTCGGAATAACCGCACGTGACAATACAGTATTCATGGTCTGGCGCAGTTTATTGGATATTGATGATTCTATTGGAGGTTCAGAACTAAGGATTGTAAAGGCCAGCTCTTCCGCTACATAACCAGCAGAATTTAACTGGCGAATTTGTTCGAACGCGGTCTGATTAGAAGCAGCAATAACACCGAATCCAGACGAGGCATTCTTAACCATGCCCTTCAGAATAACTTGATCTAGCTTATTATTTATTTTTACGAAGATGCTGCAGTCGCCTACTGCCTTGCTCTCCGTGTACACCAGGCCATGCCAAAAAACTACTCGAATGACCTGTTCCAAACTCAGATTACGATCTAGATAAGCACAGGTAAATTGACCCACGGAGTGTCCCCCATAAAAATCAAACTTTACTCCAATCGAGTTCAATAAATCGACGAGAGCCAGCTGAAGCACAACCGTTCCGACCATACTGTTCAAAATGGGTTCTTTACCAGTGTGTTTCTTAAACATGTCAAATTTTAAAGTTTGAAAAACTCCATGACACTTAGCCAAAGTTGCCTCAACTTGAGTAAATTGTCTCAACTCCTCCAGCTCCAGTCGCCATCGACGATTGATTCCGCCGAAAATCGCCACCAATGGTAGTGGTTCCAGCTGAATTCTTGCAATGTTCGACTCATGCAAAATCGCTGGCTTTTCCCCGTTCTTTCGATAAATGCCGTAACCACGGTAACGATGTCCAGGTATCGCCTGCTTTTGAATGTTGTACAGTAGAGCAATAAACTCACTATCCAAGGGACGTTCCGCAATATCTCGAAGCATTACTTCAACGGCCTCCTTTGTTCTTCCTGACCACACCACGAGCCTTGGAAGCTCGTCCGCTGGTAAACCGAGCTGCTTCTTCTCTTTAGAATTTCTGAACAACAAAGCATGCGCATTTGCTCCACCGAAACCAAACGAATTGATGCCAACAAGTGGACCAGGTAACGGAGTCACTTCATCTACCACCTTCAATCGTCCCTCGACCAACGAAAGAATGGATGGTTTATTTTCTTCAAAATTAATATTGGGAGGAATCAAACCGTTCTCCAAGGTAATAATGCACTTTGCTATAGAACACACTCCCGCGGCTGCCTCCGAGTGTCCAATGCTGGATTTCACAGATCCCACCAACAATGGACCGGTTCGTCCTGTACAATAAACCTTATCCAACGCATCGCACTCCTCCGGATCTCCGACCATCGTACCGGTACTGTGGGCTTCAACATAATTCACTTTTATCGGGTTGATACCTACTTCACTGTAGAATTCAGATAACAACTGTTGCTGTACAACCCCAGATGGATAGGTGATCCCTTCGGACTTGAAACCATCGCAATTAGTCTTCGAATGAAGCAGGTGACCGTAGACACGCTTGGCGTCTTTGGCTTTTTGTAGAAATACAGAACACGCAGCTTCTGCGCGCGTATAACCGGAACCTTTTTTGTCGAACGGTCTGCAATATCCGTCCTTCGCCAACACTCCCAGTAGCGCAAATTGGTACGTAATAAACGGATGCAGAGTCAGGTTACTTCCCATCACTATAGCAGCATCGCACTCCCCATTTTTGATACTCCTGTACGCAATATCCAGTGCGTACATCGAACTACTGCAAGCCGTGTCCATCACCATCGAAGGTCCTCTGAAATCCATTGTGTAAGACACCCGATTCGCAAGCTGGGATTTTGCACTCCTAAAATCAATATTCGAATTAGAACCCGTCTATCATCCATCCACCATCACTCATTCTCACCCCAGCACACCTAGGCCATCCGGTGGGCACGAAACATAGTACATCCGTACTTCGGTCTCCGAGAAACACAAACCGCTGAAAACACCCGTTCGCGAACCACGCAAACTCTCCGGATTCACTCCGGCATCCAGTATCGCTTCGTACGTGTGCTCGATCAACATCCGCTGCTGCGGATCCATCGTATCGCGTTGCCGTCGATCGTAACCGAAAAACTCCCGATCAAACTTGGTCAAATTGTTAATCTTACCGGCGCGCCGCGGTACATCCGGCATCGTGTGCTTGAACCGTACCTCCGAATCGTCCACTAAATCTCGCTTCTCGTACAGATTACGCGCCAGCTCTCCCAAGTTGTCCGATTGCGGAAACCGACCGGAGATTCCCGATATCACAATACTCTCATCGGAGCCAACCGGTAGAATTTTGGGCGAAGGCATTTTCCTGGTTCACAACGACACGGTGCGATTGTAACTAATTGATTAAGTGACGGTAATTTGGCACCGGTCAATTTATAGTCAAGTTCAGAAAGCACGTGATGATCTGCAACGGTGACCCGAAGGTGCAACAGACAATTTAAAATTTTAATTTCACCATCGCCGGTCCCAGACAGGCTGAACTCCGGTGCAGTTTGTGCCGTTAGACATGGGTGCAATGTTCGATGATAGCCGTCTGGGTGCTTAGAACAGTTTAAGTTCATCACTTTTTCTTCAAGTTATCTGATTTTGAAGCTCGGGGACCTTGTTTGTACTTAGTCGCTTCGAAGTCAGTTACGTTTTTTAGATCAAACGAAAGAAAAAGCTTGAAAAATCTCACTGGAGATGAATTGTTTCTTATCCGTCTGTCGAAACCACTAGAGGAACTGAGGGTAGGATTTTGCTGATGTCATAATTTGTAATTTGTAATTTGTAGTTTTATTGCGTACGAAAAACTGTTAGTTTACACTGTACATCAGGTCAAGGAAAGGTAGTTTTGGTTAGAGTTAACAACATTAAGAGCGAAAGAGAACTAAAAATCATTTCAAGCGATGACTGCTTATGCAAAACTTGTAATTTATGTAGTAAATATACCATTGGCAATATCAATTAGTTGTTCACTTTAACTAACATTGAATATTTAATTTAAATCATCATAATCAACATATCCGTCACAGAATAATCTGGCTGTTTTGATGTTTGCTTGAGCTTGAGCCGCCATTCTTCAGACTTCCTCCAGTTGAGCAACTTCGTTCATCTTCCTGCACACAGCCTGCCGTAACGTCGACTACCTTTTCTAGGTTCTAAGAAATTCACAGTTACAATTACGGACACCCCGCAGGCAACTGCAAGTCTGGTTTCAGAAAGCTGGTCTTTTACCGGATAGAGCTTCATTTGCATACGCAAATTAATCAATCGAATTAATCAACACTGTCCATCTTACTTGTTGACTTGTTTTTTAGAACGAAGGCCTTTAGAGTTAGATTGTCGAAATGCGAGAACAATTCGGCAAAAAAATGTTTTTGTTTTTACAGTAAACCTTACAATCAGAGATTCAAAAATTAAATCCGCTGTAAGACGCACTCTTTCAATATTTTTTTTTTATAATTGACGGTTGTTGAATTAGATAAGCGAAGTGTCACTGTAGGAATCTAGTACGCTGTTAGGTTCATTTTCCGCTGTTCCGCATGTACAGTGCTGTACGGATCAGCTGTTTCCTAGGTAGTTGGTTTATGAAACGGAGCAATAAAATTCAGTAGTTCTTGACCGTCGAACAGTGAACATCGCCTAGAAGAAAATTGGAATTAAAGTGCTGTGAAATAAAATCTCACCTTTTTTGTGTGATCCAAACTTCTGTTACGGCCGATTTCTTCACTTATCTGAAAACTAGTTTTCAGTCAAAACCGGTTTTCGTGTGGTTTTCGTGAAAACCGGTTTTGGAAAAAAATGAAAACTATTCACATTTCTTCACCAAGTTTTCGATTGTAGTCGCAGGTTTCGTGAATTCCAAAACCGGTTTTAATGAAAACCAGTTTTAGCGTACAAAACGGTTTTGAAAGCTGTGAACATACTCCAATCTTACGATTTTGACATTAATCAAACCTCAGGCCAAAACATTTGCAGTCTGCTTGTATTTTCGGTAATATCGGTCTGCTAATTTATTTGTTTCCGGTTCAAGGAAGGCAAAGTACGTATATTTTTATCTCATTTAATTCAATATAAATGAACTGTATTTTTATACACAGGTAATGGTAAAACGCAAACTTGAGATAGATAGTGGTGATAGCAAACCACAAAGGAAGCAATCGACTCCATGGACTCAAGACGAGATCGAAACTTTGTGCGACTTAATTTTAAAGCATGGAACTGGTGCAATTTTAAATAAAAGGACAAATGCGGGTACTAAGGAACAAAGAGAACACGAGTGGAAAACTATTGAAGCGGACTTTCAGGCTATGACAAGCGTAAAATGTACTATTTTAGCTACGCGATATGTTCTAATTATTTTTTTCTTTTCTAGAACAAACGTAACATGCAAACATTGAAAGCCCGATTCAAGCGAGTTATGTATGAGTTGCGCATGTATTCGGCATGGACTCGGCGAAACAACATCCAAACGGGCGGTGGTTTGCCTACACCGATGCCAAAAGAGCTACACATTGAAATGACTGGGTCACTGATGTCTTTGCATAGCCATTATGGCTCAGCATATTTTAATGGCCTGATGTCATATGATTGTGATAGCACTGATAATGTGGACAGATCGCGACAAACAAAATTAAACGAAAACGCGTCATCAGCAAGGGAGAACAGCGATACTTCTCAGCGAGCTTCACCGAGGCCAACACCGTACATAGATAAGTTGAATTGGTTGCCGATGGAAGCGGTTAGTGTGGAACTCGGTATAAACTTAACGGACGATGTCTCGTTTAATAATACGATGGCGGCAACAGCAGACAATTTATTGGGTTCTACAACTGACCCAAAAATTTCCATCACAACTGCTGCTAATGTATCTGATTCCACTGATACGGATATGGCAGCTGTTACAGCTATCGCCACAACGAAACTGATCAGTGACACAAGAAATCCACCAAGTAGTCATCGAAAATCTCAGCAGTATTTTAGGACTAGCGAGCAAAGACACCGACCCCGCAATTGCACTGAAGCTAACAATTTACAAACTACAACATTACAAATACAGCAAGAGGAATTGGTTAGATGCCGTCGACAGTTTCTCGAGGATGTAATCAAACAACACGAAGAGATGCAATCCATTCATAGAGCAGCGATACAAAAAGGTTATGCTATTCGCTTATCGATTTGGCAAAATGAGAGTGAATTGCGAATTGCTGACATTCGCCATGCAAAACAACAACAAGACATATTGTTCGAAAAGAAAAAAGAGTTTTGGAACTCGGCAATTGCTGCTTTGCCAATGCAACTAGAAACAACACAGTAGTAGCAGTAGAAAATAATGTCAGAATCACTGAAGTTTGTACAGAAACAGTTGCAATGTGTAGCGTTTCAACGGAAGACAGTATCAATAATCACGAATATGGATTCGAAGAAATGAGAAATTTGATCGAATACGATGATTTGAATGATATGGATTATTCGCCAGTGCCGGTTGTCATCCCGTCCGATAACGAGATCGATTGTGAGCTCCTGCTCGGAGTTTAGAATGTATATTATAAAGGTGTGAATCGATAGTATACTTTTAATTTTCATCTACTTCCAGTTCTGTTTCTATTTTCATTTCCCCTTCTACTTATATTGACGAGAGTAAAATCATTTAAACGCAAACAAATTAGTTTTCATCTCGATATGAAGCAACGAGCTCGTCCCTTGCCGTTCGCCTGCGATATAGCACTTCGTTTACAGGTGGAATTATATCAGAATTTTCCTGCAGTATCTCGATATCAGTCGTATCGAATTGCGGATCATGAGAATCTATGCAAATATTATGTAGTATAGCTGCAGCAACAATAATTTTTTGCGCGGTTTCCACACGTACCCGCATCCCGTAGGCAAGCACTGGAAAGCGCTTTTTAATTACTCCATATTGGCGTTCAACAACATTTCTGGTACTGATAATATCTGCTTGATAGCGTTGCATCCCACGATCATGCACTATTTGTGGATTATTCTCAGTGTATGGCGTAGCCAGGAAAAATGTGTTAGCGTAACCGGAATCACCAATTAAGATATATCGACCGAAATCTCCAGCTTCGAATCGATTATGGATTTGTGATTGACGAAAAATGATTTGATCGTGCGTTGATCCTGGCCATCGTGCAACAATGTTCGATACTTTCAGGTGTGCCGATGAGATGGTTTGTACATTTAGCGAAAAGTAACCTTTGTGGTTGCGAAAAACCTCACCCTGCAAAAAGAATTTGTGCATTCTCACAAAATACAACGGAGAAATAATTTACCATTCGACCACCTGGAGATTGTATTTTTATATGCGTGCAGTCAATGGCTCCAATCGTGCGAGGTAAACCAGCAATTGAATGGAACGCGGTTGCTTCAGCTTGACGTTCTCCGTTAGTTTCTGGCATTTTTACGTACGTCGTCAAGTACTCCAATAATGCCATACATACTTTAGGCAGAACGCGACAAATTGTGGCTGGTGAAACGCGAGTTACATCTGCAACAACAATTTGCATGCTTCCTGATGCCATAAATCTCAATAAAATAAGCAATTGTACTTCAGAAGTTATGTATCTGGAGCTGCAAAAATTAGAAAAAAAAAACATTTTAAAATACAATAAAATGCAATTGAAGAAATTAAACATTACCGTGGTTGCGGATGTTGTAAAGCCGGTGCGATCAAATTCAACACAGAAATAAAGGTTTGTTTAGTCATGCGAAAACGACAGTAAAAATCAAAATCGTCCCAATTATTAATTGTAACTTGAAGGCGTATTCTATAAGGTCGTCGTACATTAAACTCATTGTCAACAACCTCATCTCTAAATATCCAATCCATATCAATAATATGACGAAAAAGCTCTGGAAACAACACCCAATTGATTACAGATTGCATCCTTCTTCCACTCAGAATACAAAGTTTGCTATCAATGGCAGAATCTATGTAAACAAATATTTTGTGAAGAAATAAAATTAACCCGAAAACCAGTTTTCTGCGCGCGAAACCCTCGAATTAATGGGTTTCGTTCAAACCTAGTTTTCGGCTGAAACCCATTTCCGAAAATCAGTTTTCAGTTCGAAAACCAGTGTGAAGAAAGGCATATTTTGAAAACCAACCATTCGAAAACCGGTTTTCGCTGAAAACTGGTTTTCACGCAAGTGAAGAAATTGGCCGTTAGTGCATTCAGTACATCCCGCTGCCGTAGAGTTTTCGCTTCCGTCGTCGAGTAAGGAGATTTCTTTCGTCGTTGGTGAAACGTTACGCAAAAGTCACAACGTAGGGAAAATTGTGCGCGATCATATTTGGTGCCGTGACCAGGATCGCCTTCTGCAAACGATCGGTTCCACCATCGTTGATTTGTAGACGCCGTCTGATCTTGCTGAATACCCAAAGACCGCCATCGCAAGTTCTGGATACAAGCTGTTGGGAAATATTCGTACAAGGCCTGATACCTTCAGGCAAAAAGTTAGTTTCTGTCCAATCCTTTCTTGGTGCTTTCTGGTGCGCTCTAGATACCCGTTTCTTTCTTCTGCATTGCAATTTCTCGAGTTTTCGGCGACTTCGACTGTCGTGTCAAGAAGGACGATCTTGGTGAATCGCTCCATCAGCAAAGAGGTAGGCAGCCAGGTTCTACGCTCAATTCATACGCCGGCCCCTGCGCCATTTCTTCGGATTAGTTCGCCGGCCCCTGTGCCATATCCGGTGGGCTTGAGGTACATCGGCTTACACATCCGACGCCATCTTGTTAACGTCGCCTGCGGCCATCGCTGTAATAACTTGAGAACGCTTCCTTTCGTTCCGGAATTAAGCCGCTTACTGCACTTATCGTACGATAGAAATCGAACTGCTGACGTCCATCACGTGCAGTGTAACCTGTTCCTGTTGCATTAAAAATCCAAGGCTTTTCTTGCCTTGGAAAAGATCTACGTATTTTCCGGATCGCGCGACCCACATTTATTGCCATTCAAGATGGCCGATGACCAGCGAATCTACCAGCTGACAACGAGGAGAAATACAGTGGTCAAGGCTTTGGGTCGAGCAGAGGCTTTTTTAGAGGACTACATTGCTGAAAGAGATCAGGCGCAAGTACAGTTGAGGTTGGAGTACCTGAACACGATGTGGACTACGCTGGAGGAAGTGCAAGCTGAACTGGAAGCTGAAGTGAAGGATGATGAAGGTAGGGCACACCATGCATGAATTCGTGCCAACTTTGAACCACGGCTTTTTACAATAAAAGCTTCTTTGCTTACTAAATTGCCTCAACTTCCTGACGCTAGTATCCCTCACTCTCTGCATGCTAATTCCGCTCTTTCTGGCATCAAACTCCCAACGATTTAGCTACCCGAATTCGATGGGGATTACCAACAATGGCTTACCTTCCACGATACGTTTTTGGCTCTGATTCACAATAATGCTGATGTTCCGTCAAGGGGGAGGCTGCCCAGCTGATCGAGTCCATTGCTATATATTCTGCGAACTACTCCCTAGCATGGGGAGCACTTGAAGGTAGATATTCCAATGATTATCGTTTGAAAAAGCGACATCTGCAGGTACTCTTCGACATTCCGCACATGAAGAAGGAAATGCCCGGTGTGCAACCAGGCCCATTCTTTGTTGAGGTGCGAGAAATTCATTCAGTTTTCGATGGCTGAGCGACAGCGGGCAGTCAACTCGAGGCGACTGTGCCACAATTGTCTGAAAGGGAACCATTTCGTTCGCAACTGTCCCTGTGATCTGAACTGCAGAAAATGCAACCAGCGTCACCACACTCTTTTGCATTTCGATTAATCCAACGATCCTAGAAAGCCCAACAATGAGAATACTTCGTGCCACTCGGATTCCAGGCAACCGATTCCAGCCATTTCCATCGACAATCGTGGGCAAACAACCGTTGCGGCGACGGAAATACCTCTTTCGATTGAAACGAGTGCTTCTCTCCAATAGCCACGCGAGAACGTATTTTTGCTTACAGTCATCGTAAACGTGATCGATGCATTCGAACATGCACATCCAGCGCGAGCATTGTTGGAAAGTGCATCGCAGCCGAATCTGATTTCAGAGCGTGTCACACGAATTCTTCATATGAAAAGGAGTCCCGTTAACATTACTGTTCAAGGTGCCGGTCGGCTATCCAAGGCGATACGTGAATCGGTATACGCCCAGATCACTTCAAGAAAAGAAAATTTTTCGTGCGGCATTAACTTTCTTGTGATGGATAAAGTCACCGCCGATCTACCTGCACAAACCATCGATACAAAGGGGTGGAATATTCCAAAGGACCTGTTCATGGCAGACCCATCATTTAACAAAAACCAGCCAATCGATATGGTCATCGGCGCTAAACACTTTTACTCTTTCTTCCCAACCGCGTCTCGAATACAGCTGCACGGCAATCTTCCGTTATTAGTAGATAGCGTTTTCGGATGGATTGTGGCAGGCTCCGCGGGTTCAGCTTTCTCTATACCAAGCTGCACCTCCAACTCTTGCAGTGTAGTAGCTGTATCGATGGTCTCTTTGGAGGCAAGTCTAGAACGATTCTGGCAAATGGAGGAACTAACTACCAACTCCACCGAAGAACGCCATTGTGAGCCCTTTTACCAGTCAACGGTTGCGAGAAATTCCGAAGGACGATATATGGTTCGTCTACCCAGAAAGCAAGACTTCGCCGTATTGCTAGGCCAGTCTATAACAAACGCATTACGCCGATTCGAATTTCTAGAGAGACGTTTGGAACGAGACTCCAGTTTGAAGCAGGAGTATCACCAATTCATGCAGGAGTATCTCCAGCTTGGGCACATGCAGCTGGTCAAACCCGAAGATGCTAGCTGTGGTATAGAATACTACTTACACCCAGAATCCAGCACGACGACAAAAGTTCGCGTCGTATTAGACGGTTCAGCAAAAACTTCCACTGAATTTTCGCTGAACGATGCTCTTTACGTCGGACCAGTGGTTCAGGATGACCTACTCATCATAATTCTTCACTTCCGTACTTACCCGATCGCCCTCGTCGGAGACGTGGCAAAAATGTACCGACAAGTTCTAGTGCACCCCGACGATACTCCATTGCAACGCATTTTATGGCGGTTCTCTCCAGAATCGCCTATTCAAACGTACGAACTGCGTACTGTGGCCTACGGTCTAGCACCGTCTTCCTTTCTCGCAACACGCACGCTTCAGCAGTTGGCAAACGACGAAGGAGGATCGTATCGATTTGGCAGCAAGGCTTTACGAAAAAATTTCTACGTGGACGACTTCAGCGGCGGGGCAAAGTCAGTGGACGAAGCCATTCACCTCCGCACAAAGCTTAGCGAATTACTCGAGAAGGGAGGATTTGAACTTCGTAAGTGGACATCAAATCGGCTTGAGGTTCTACAGGGATTGAACGACAATCAAATTGGTACCCAATCTACATTACGATTCACCCCCCATGAAACAATAACGGCACTTGGAATTAGCAGGGAGCCGAAAGGAGATATTGCGAAATTATTCGACCCATTGCTGGCCTCATTGCTCCGGTCATAGTTAGAGCCAAAATTCTAACGCAAGAGATGAGGTTGTTATCGTCTGGGTGGGATGAGCCAGTTCCTGAAAACGTTCGTCATAAGTGGGAGAAGCTGCCCAAAATATCTGCCTATCGAGTAACCCGCTGTGTATTCCTTCCACAATCAACCATCCAGTTGCATACATTTGCAGATGCATCCGAATCGGCATACGGTGCATGCACGAACGCCCGCAATAGAGACGAAATGGGAAACGTAAGAATCCAGGTTCTCGCCGCCAAGTCAAGAGTCGCCCCACTAAAGCTTCTCACCCTTGTCCGTCTTGAACTTTGCGCTGCTGTTTTGGCTTCGCATCTGCATGATCGCATGAAGCAGGCCATAGATGTTGAAGTTTCTGCCTCGTACTTCTGGTCGGACGCCGCCGTCACGCTGCAGTAGATTCGATCACCTCCAAACACTTGGCAAACGTACGTAGGGAATAGTGTCTCTGAGGTGCAGCATTATACCCATGGCTGCCAGTGGATGCATATCTGGATGCGAAAATCCGGCTGACCTAGTATCCCGTGGATTGTCGGTCGAAGATTTTCTGAAAAGTACGTTGTGTGACCAAGGCCCCCGCTGGTTGTCACTGACCGAAGGAGAATGGAAAACTCGTACCCCGCCAATTGTTGCTGATGATGAACTCGAAGTGCGACAAGTCGTAGCAGCTGTGCAATTGAACACATCGGTCAAGCCGTTATTTCTTCGCTGGTCATCGTTCACTCGCCTGCTTCACGTCGTTGGATACTGTCTCCTAATTATAGCTACTACACGTACGAAAGCGGCGACCGATTTCGCCTCGAAGGTCAGGGGCAAGGGCAAGACGGCGCCGAACCCGAAGCGACCCAGGCTGTCACCAGGCGAGGGTGCAAAAAGCAACGCCAAGCGGCGTGCAACCACGAAGGCCAAACGCCGTTTGGACGATGTAGGCCGGGGTGCAAATGACCCCGCCGGGCCGCAAGAAGGTACCAGCAATCCGGCACAACCGGGACAGGGCGCGAAAACCCCTGGAAGTTGGTCAGTAGAGGGAAGCGGACGTCGAATGCACCTCGACCCGCAAAGAAGGCCAAGGACAGAGGCGAGGCCTTGTTGGTGAAAACAAATATGCTGACGACCTTAAGTCAATGCGTGCGGCCGAGAGCCTCTCGGCCCTCGGGCAAGACGTGCGCAGCGTTAGACGCACCAAGACCGGCGAAATGCTCTTGGTGCTGAAGCGAGGCGCACAATCTAGTGCGGCGTAGAAGACCTTGGCCCAAGAGGTCCTGGATGAAGGCGCCCCGGTGAGATCACTAGGTGCGGAAGTGACTCTCCAGTGCAAGCAACTGGACGAGTTCACGACCGCAGACGATGTCGTCTCTGCCATCACAGAACAGTGTGGCGCAGTGATCGAGCGGGCCTCGGTGCGCTTAAGAGAGGGATTCTCTGGCACGCAAGTAGCCTACCTCAGGCTACTGACTGCGGAAGCTACATAGGTTACCGAGAAAGGGAAGTTGAAGAACGGCTGGTCAGTATGCCCTGTAAGCATACCCCAGCAGCCTTCAGTGGATAGGTGCTATCGGTGCCTAGAATCCGGCCACAAGTCGTACGACTGCAAGGGACTAGACAGGAGCAAATTATGTCGTCGCTGCGGCGAGGAGGATCATAAAGAGCGGGACTGCACCAAGGCGCATAAATGCCTTACTTGCACCGCCAAGAAGCAAGCCCGTAACCATGCTATGGGTGGACCTGCGTGTCTCTTCGGTGAGGAAGCCGTGAACGTCACACAGCTGAATCCCAATTGCCTGCAGGCTACAGAGAATCTGGCGCACAGAGCAACAGACGACGGGCACGACTAACTAGTGATTGGTTAGTTGGAGCGGAAAGGGCCGAGCGCAAAAAAGTGAGTGAATGGTCTGTTCATGCTGAGGCAGGTTTGGCGCAGCGACTGGTAACCGAGTAAGGGGTAAACCCAGCCACCCCGAAGCAAGGCAGAAGAGTGAGTGAATAGGCGTATATATGGACTGCCTCATGCCAAGATGGGAGGGTCGTAGCGTAGTATGTTGATACTTCGCTATTGATACATGTGGTAGCTTGGCATCTACTAAGCACGTGTACTGGGTCAGTGCGTAAATTGCAGTCTCCATTGTAAAAAAAACTTAGTTCGACTTGCACAGCAAGATGCCTTCGCCCCGGAAATCAGAAAGCTGGAAAAAGGGAATTCGGTTCTAAAGCGTTCGCACGCCCGTCAAATGAGCCCATTTCTGGATCAAGATAAAGTTTTGAGAGTCGGAGGTCGATTAAAGTTATCCCAACTGCCCTACTAATCAAAACATCCTGCCCTACTGCAGATTGGCCCACAGTACCGTACGAAACTGCTTTCAATGCACTCGACTCAACCCGGTACCAGCGTAGCAGCAAATTGGTCAGCGTAGCAGCAAATTGGTCAGTCACTTGGCATCTAAATCCACCGAAGGCACCTCATTTCGGCGGATTATAGGAAGCAGCAGTCAAAGTGGCCAAGAAGCATCTATTTCGGCAGTTGGGTCCATCGCGTCTATCATTTGAAGATATCAGCACAGTGCTCACGCAGGTTGAGTCAATGATGAATTCACGTCCTTTACTGCCAAGGTCTGATGATCCTAACGATCTTGCTGCTCTCACGCCTGCCCATTTTCTTATCGGTACCAGCTCCTCGCCTTGCCCGACCCAGATCACCGTAACATTCCTGTCAACCGACTGGATCATTATCAGCAGCTGCAGTTGTACGTTCAAAAATGTTGGAAACACTGGCGCTTAGAATATTTGCAGGAACTGCAAAAGGATACCACCAAGCATTTGCGGAACGAACAAATTTTGGCTGGCCGTATGGTCATCCTCGTAGATGAACTGCAACCACCAATCCGTTGGCCACTTGCTAGAATTGAGTCAACTTCCCCGGGCCCGGATGGACTAGCGAGAGTTGTACTGCTGCGCACTGCTCGTGGTACAATCATCCGCCCGATCACTAAAATCTGTATACAGTTGTTAATAATGTGAAGCATGTAGAATTACCGAATTTGTTTTGTTTTGAAATGTGTTATTTCAAGGAGACGATGATGTTGAATTATGTCGTTTTCGCTTGAAGCAGAAACTAACTCAGTTTCGGACCTAACTGCTGTCAAACCGTTTGTTTGAAGCCAGTTTCCAACCTAGGTTATGCGCCACTGAACTGAAAACCGGGTTGGGTTCCAACCTGAAATATATTTCGGGTTCGCTCACACCACCGCTGTTTGGCGAGAACCCAACTCAGTTTTATTAAAAACGTTCGTTTGAAGCAACTAACCTGGGTTAGTTTCTAGGTTCTCAATCGAAAACGACATTAGATAAGCGAAGTGTCACTGTAGGAATCTAGTACGCTGTTATGTTGCTATTAAAAGTTAGGTTCATTTTCCGCTGTTCCGCATGTACAGTGTTGTACGGATCAGCTGTTTCCTAGGTAGTTGGTTTATGAAACGGAGAAATAAAATTCAGTAGTTCTTGACCGTCGAACAGTGAACATCGCCTAGAAGAAAATTGGAATTGAAGTGCAGTGAAATAAAATCTCACCTTTTTGTGTGATCCAAACTGCTGTTAGTGCATTCAGTACATCCCGCTGCCGTGGAGTTTTCGCTTCCGTCGTCGAGTAAGGAGATTTCTTTCGTCGTTGGTGAAACGTTACGCAAAAGTCACAACGTAGGGAAAATTGTGCGCGATCAACAGTTTTCAAGGTCTACTTAGTTTCTCTTGAATTAAGGTTATTCATAATGATAGAGTACACTAAATTCAGTTAGAT
>NC_080671.1:7197740-7239342 GCF_030247195.1 Topomyia yanbarensis
ATTTTCCAGTTTTCAACTGCAACCAGAATATTGTCAAAGTCTGTACATCTCCACAGCGGATGACAGGAGTGACACCCCCTGCTTTCGATGCACCAAATGCTAGGAATGGGCGATGTCGATGCGATTTTTTCAAAATCGATCATTTTGTCTCGATACATCGATTTTTTGCATCCGATCTTTTTGGCCCAATTTTTGACAACATCGCTTTTGTTGACAAAAAAAAATCGATCTGATAAAATTGATTTTTCTTTCTAAATTCCCATTGAAAAAGAAATGATTTTCTTACAATCGATCTTTTTATATCGGAAAATCGATTTCTTTCATCCGATCTTTTCCGGTTCGATGTTTGACAACATCGATTTTTATTAATTAAAAAAATCGGCGAAATGAATTTTGGCGAAATGTTTGTTAATAAATCGGGCATTGTGTATTTAGCAGCATATCTAAATATGAAAAAGAATGCCAACAGCCATTAATTATTCAGCAGGGCACAAGAAAAGCAAGAAAACCAAAAATAAGAAGCCAGTTGTCTCGTCTTGTCTAAGGTTCGTTCCATAGGGAAGAGCCGCTGTGATTTGACGGGTTGAGAAAAAGCAGAAAAATGCAAATAAAAACGCAACATTTTTGTGCGGTTTTTCATAAGCCAAATTTTTGTTCATAATGTATGAAGTTTATCATTTTCAGCGTTAGGTACTCTTTGTTTCTATAAATACAACCTAAATCGAGGCTTGAAATGAGAAGCATTGTATTTGCGATTATGTAAACCAGCCTTGACAGCAGTTGTTCTACAGCGTTTGTTGATTCACATCACTTTTTACTGGAACTTTTCTAAATGAAAAGTATGTTCCTATATGCTCCACTAATAATTTCAAGAAAGGTCATGGCGTAATGCTCTGGTATTGTTGGGAATAAACACCCATTACGTTGAAATAATCGCTATAATTAGGGATTGAATAACTGAAAAATTCAACATATCCCTCACAATTGTGATCACTTGTTCTTCTACAGCTTTGTTCATACAGCAAAAAGAGATAGATAATACATGAGGGAGAGAAAGAGACAGTTGCATTCGAATATATTTTGAGAGTGAAGAGAGCATAACTGCAGCTGCCGGTGCTGCTCGACATGAAACAAGTGGAAAATTTTCTGATGAAACACACACGAAATCCTTCTAATAAATTAATGTCGTATATTCTGATTATACGATGACTACAGTCATGTCTTCAGGCATCATAACTAGCTAGCATTGGATCTAATTAGACCATGTTTTCATTCATAATAATCAATTTCAATAATGTAAACAAAGAGCAATTTCTCAAAGAGAGGTAGAGATTTCTAGCTGCGAAGCGCTCAGTTCTTAATTTAAAATTGTAATACTATAAAAAAAAGCTTAAATAGTAACCAACCAACAATCTTATAAAGTAAAAAGTATGCATTAGGTCAAACAGGTACCGAGAAAATCTATTTCAAAATCACCAGTCTGATGCACGCTGTTTGTTTACACTTTTCTGCTTTTTCTCTAAACTTTTTGCGATGGCGCCAGTATACACGGGAAGGTCCGTATTCATTGGTTCTGCGTGATTCATTTCCACTCAGAGCATGCCAATTCGTACAAGGTAAAAAGTAAAGAAACTAGAATAACAAAGAGACGCCATCTTAATTCAGTGAAAACAATTCAACTACCAACCAAGCTACGGGTCACAAGCAACACTGCAAATATGAAAGCATCACAAAACTCGTTTGTTGTTATTCCGTTTGTTTCTTCTAGCCAAAATAAAAATCTGCTGCGACTTCTGGTCTGCTAAGTTTCTCGACCAGCTGAATCATAGTTATATCCGCAGGAATGGTATTTTGCAGCAGCAAAACCACATTAAGCCAAGAACAATTGCAATTTTTTCGATTGCAAGCGGATCCACAACAAAAAGAGGCGTGGTTAAAGTCTTGTACATATGTTTCTGTCTTTCAGTTTACTGGTAACAAAAGAGCTTTGCGTTGTTTGGCTGATTCAGACCAATAACGGAACGACTTTCATTTTAAATGTTTGCATCATTTGGTATTCGTTACCCTCATGCTGAATTTCGTCCTCCCATCAAACCATGCCATTTTCTATTTACCGTTTCTAAGTTGTAACAAATTTGGTTTGAGGATATAACTTTTGTATTTAAATTTTTTAGTAATTTTAACGGATTCGATAACAATACTTCCTTAACCCTCCGGAAGTCGCGCAAATGGTTCACTGAACGAGCACCCGCTAGTGCCCTAAGACGATTTCGCTAGATTTTCAAAGCAGCTTGCACTCAATGCCACATAATGCTAAACTTTTACGATTGACAACTCTCTTGTTCGTTTGGAACTTAAGTTGCAACTAGAGTCTGTGGTATTATACAAAGAGAATAGTGAAAGAGACGCAGAGTGAAAATCAGTCAAAACGGCAACACTCCCTTTACGATGATTTCAACACTAGAATTTGGCAACCGTTTCCAAAGGCAGCACTTTAAATGACTCCTATTATATTTTGAAAACAAACCTTTTGTCGATCGTTGAATTTGTTTATCAAACGATGTGCATTTTGAAACAAAGAGATGAAATAATTCTAAAACTTGTTTTTACTCATACATAGACTCTAGAATGCACCTTACAATCACGATTGCACTAAATTCTGACGAAAATTCAAATTTTTTTTGATAGATTTACAATACTTATCTCCTCCAACTCAGGCATGAGTAATGTTTATTTACATTGCACGATTGGTCTGATCAATAAGGTATTTTTGGCTTCACACTATTCGTCTCTTTTCCTATTCTCTTTGGTATTATAGAGTACCGTACAGAGGAATGCGCAACACTGCATAAAATGATGCCTACTTCTTTGTTCATGGCACCCACAGTTTTTGCTGTAACTTTAAGTGGCTTCAACCGAGTTACACAATAAATTCATACGGAGTAAGTTGAAAACTTACTGTTTCGTGGCTTACTGCAGTTTATTTATAAGACTCGTCCATGTAATTTATTGTACATTGTTACAAAAAAGTATAATAAACAGAATAAACTGTCTTGTTTAGTCGATTGAAATATTTTGTTATAATATAATTTTTATCAACACTAATAGTTTTTGGCATGTTCTCCGAAAGAAGAATGTTTGCTTACTTTGTACGATAGGTAGCCATCTGACTGTTCGATTGGTAGATCTGGCTACACGCTGTGAATTTTTGAAAACTTAATTGACCTGAGTCGTTTTCTAGTTCCAGTGTACTTAAAATTTGAGCCAAATCAAACAAGTCTAGCTACCGGACCAACATGTTCGAAGTTTTTATGGGATATTTCAACAATTTACATGGAGAAAGCCAACTAATTTGCATTCTCACCGCTAGGTGGCACTGTATGCTTCAGTTTACCCCTGCAAGTAAAAATAAGAAAGGCAATTTTATTGTCTACAACTTTGCGGAAGACTGCAAATCAATCCAACTTCCTTGGGAGAAGTTACTAAACTTTTAGTGAAGTGATGTCTAAGTCAGTTTTTCATGGGGCCTAACAGCACATGGTGGTGAATCAGTAGTCGATTCCCACGAACTTAATTTTTTTGTGAAATATTGAAAAAGCATGTTTGGAACTATTTTAGTACGCGATGAGTCATATTTTGACTACAAAACTTTAGTTCCACATTTCACTGCAGTTCATCTGCTGGGCCCCAATCGTTAGGTATAAAATTTCGTTAAAATATCTAAAAAAGGAGAATTCAAATACTTGAATATTTACCACTTTATTGACCACCAAAATATTTTGAAAACCAACTCACTTCAAGGATGGAACCAGTAGTTCGAACAAGTTTATAGATTGCGAATCCTGGAATACACACCATCGACACTGATTAACGTCCAGAGCCGTTCGTTCGAGAAACTCTTCCTTAACAGGATAATTCGTTCGGAAATAAGGTTCAACAAGAACAATCTGCCCTGCATTTTTTTAGGAAAAATATGCAACATTCGATCCCAGCTACAGTATAAAGTTATTTATAATCTCCACGAGGGCAGGATTTTCCAATATTGTGATGTGACTTCCCTCGATGGTGTGCAACGTTATCGATCCCGTCGTACAGTTGGACAGTCCGTAATCGCTTTCGATATCCGCAAAGGAAACATCCGTCGGCCGAACCAAAGTAATCGGCAGATCCAGCGGCTGATCTTCCAGATCCAATTGAGCGGTCATTTGTATCCTCCGTAGTAACACCTTCGCCATCTTCCGAATATAGTTGGGAGAGTGGACGTGTTGATCCTTTGCCAAATCGACCAACTTCTCGATTCCGTCGTCGAACGAAGGTGTCTGTATTAGGGAGAGTATTTTCTCAACCGGTTGATTCGGGATCACAAATGAAATTAAAGGAAACATGAGTTTCTTCTGGAACTCTTCCGGATTATTTCCCCTTTGCTGCAGGGCTAGAAGTTTCATGAATTTTGGAGCTCCGTCTAGCAACAGAAGTTTTCCGTGCATTCCTTTAGCCTGCAGACGCTTGGCGACCTCCACTGTTATCAAGGAACCGAATGAATATCCTACAATTGCATAACTGTCGTGGCCACTGAACACATTGCACAGTTCCTCGATCACACAGTCAACCATGGCCGGAATACTATCGCATTCCAAGGTACTCATCAACTGTAGGATGAAGACCGGTGTATTCAGTTTCTCAGCAATCGCATACCACACATTACCGGCCACACCCTCAAGACCGGGGATTATTAGAACTGGGCGACCTTCGTCTTGGACACCAGAGGATGGCAAACGAAGAATCGTCGTATCGCTATTTGTTTCATCGCCCAAATTTCTTAGCAACATTTGCAGACCAACCACAACCTCAACTTTTCCCTTACTGTCCTTGTCCAACTCATCCTGCTTCCTCTGTTCATCCAACTTCAACAACTTCAAAAAAGTTAACGTTCTCAACTCCTGGGTAGAAAGCACCAATTCAAAGTCTCTCTCGAGAACCTGCTTGATCTCCACCGCCATCAACGAATCCATTCCGATATCCGCCAAGGTGCTCTCCATTGAAACGGACTTCAACTCTCGAATGCTCATTATGTTCATAACTGCTTCGATGATGTTCTTCGAAGCACCTCCGACCCGTTTCTCCGCTACCACCATACTTGCCACGATCGGTTCCTCACAGGTCAGTAATCGATCTAGCTCTTGCAGACACGAAGAAATTCTCTGCTGCAGCGTTCCACCAATCTCCATGTCCACCCTATCTTCTGCCATGTCGGCAACTAATCCTACCTCTCCGATCGCTCCCCACTGTATTGCCTTCGCCGGTAACCCCTGAGCATGTCTTCGTTCGATAATTCGCTCCATGATAGAATTCGCCATACCGTAGTTACTCTGGCCGGCATTTCCTCGACCACAGGAAACACTGGAGAACACTACAAACTGCTTCAACTGCGGACACAGCTCCCGGCTAACCACATCCAAATATTCGGTAGCATTCGCTTTGGGAGCAAAGCACTCACCAAACGTCTCCGGTGTCTGATTATCTAGAATAGCGTCACGCAGTTGAACAGCTAGGTTGTATATAGCCGACACTGTTCCGAGTTCGGAAGCTTTCCGCAGTAACATACGGCAACCGTCCAGGGTAGCGATATTTGCGGTGCACACCAGTACTTGAACTCCATAGCTTCTCCACATCCTGGAAACGCATTTGATTTTAGATAGTGATGTTAGTTTAGTCAGCTATTTAACTCACTTGATTCTGTATTCCTGGTAGGATTTTGTTATACCTCTGCTTGAGCTTAAAACTACTCTGCGGCAGCCTCTGATAATCAACCAGTCGGCCAACTCCAACCCAAATCCACCGAGTCCCCCAATGACAACATGTACCTGCTCCGGGTTACAGTAAAGCCTCGGGACATACTGTATCGGAAGTGTGTCCAGATCGGTTTCATTTTCTCGTATCTTCAACAAAATTTTCCCAATATGCTTTCCACTGGCCATAAATCTCATGGCTTGCTCTACATCAACCGCATCAAAGACGGTTCGGTTCAATGGTCTTACTATACCGCTAGCCAGCAAACGTATCATTTGTTGATGGTAAGCCTACAAAGATAGAATGTTTGTTGTTTTTTTATAGAACGACGGAATTTGAACTAAGATCTTACTATTTTATAGTCTGAATTCTCCTTGAACATCAGATCGAGCATAACACTCGTGAATGTTAGACCTTTCTGCATCAGACTCATTGCTATCTTGGAGTTCCTGGCAATATCGTATTTTCCAATTTCCACGAAATGACCCCCTTTCCCTAGACAACGTATCGAAGCTTGCAGTTTCTCCTCAGCTAGCGAATTCAGCACGTAGTCGACACCCTTACCATTGGTTCTGATTTTTATCATCTGCTCGAATGAAGTATCTCTGGAATTACCAATGTTTTCCCTCTTCAACTCAGGAAATTTTTCCAGTAAAAACTGCTTCTTCTCCTCCGTACTAACCGTGGTAAATACCTTCAGTCCTTCAGCAAGTGCCACCTGTATCGCTGCCTGTCCAACACCTCCACTGCCGGCGTGGATCAGAACAGATTTACCCTTCTGAATCTGGATGCACATGTAGAAAGCAATGCAAACAGTTCCATAAACAATAGGAAATGTGCAGGCTTCCTCCATTGTCCACCCATCCGGTACCGGATAAGTCAGTAAGGGATCACAGTTAACCATCGTAGCCAATCCTCCACCAGGAGTGGTTCCCATTACTCTCCTACCGTCCTCTAGAACTCCAGCAAATTCGTACCCCAACTCACATTCCTCATCCAATCGATTAGAAGTGAGAGCATCCGAGGACAATCTACCCGTCGCGATCATTGCGTCTCGAAAATTCAACGCACTATAAACCACACGAACTTTGTTTGGCCCACTAGAACATTCATTCATGGGCCCTGTAAACCACATCATCGAGGATAAGTCACCCTTCACTAAACCGTTCGCATAGCAGTGATTGGTCACGGATTCCGTTTTCCTAGCATTTGTCAACAGCGCATGACGGTAACTACCCCATTTCCCATGTTTGAACACGTTCACCGCCAAACCCAAATTAAGCTGATTCTGGTAGAAAGGATCATTCAATGCAAACAGAGGTGCGTTAGAGTCATCCACGAAAACACAGCGAACATTTTGAAGCTTTGGTTCTTTCCGAATGCAATTGACAAGTCCGATGATACCCGATATCGAATCGTATTGAGCGTACAAAATAACCGGCCGAAACTTGACGGCTTTCTTCAGTTCTGTTAACCAGCTGAATTCCTTCATCTGTACCTGTATTGCTGCGGGAGTTTCGCTCAACGAACGGCTGTTGCACTGAAGCAGAATGAATGTTTCTTCCTGATCTATGCGAAACGTAGCAATAAGATTAAATTCACTTGGTGGCCGAAAAGCATTCGTGTCAAACTTGGCAGCTTCTCGGATCAGTAGAAATCCAACATCTACCAGGCAAGCTTTAGCGTCCTTTAGAAAACTAGCTTCAGTCAGTTTGTTGTCCGAGATTAGAAACAGTGAGTTTGTTTGATCGGATAATTTCTCATTCTTAAGAACAGCATTGTTCACTTCTATTGGTTTTGCTGTGAGTAATGTTAAGCTGGACTGAACCAAGGGTAGATCAGCGATAGCTTCTCCGAATAGATGACTCAAAACTGGAAGTCCATCACTGTGCACTTCAGTTACCGCAACAGACAGCATCGGTACATTTTCCAAGGCCAACTGAACACACATCCTGATCGCTTCCAGGGAAGAAACCGGGCCATCAGACCTATACGGGATGAACTGATATGTTTCCAGTATCGGCACACCGGGAGGATTTCTTCGTCCAATGATATTGCCTCGGGGATTCAAAATGACAATCCCACCACAAACTGAAACGTTGGTTCTGGTGCAGCATTTAACGCCTAAATATTCCCGCCCCTGATCATCTTTCTTCATCGCCTGTAGATGATCTTTCGGGCATATTGCAACTTTTTCGATTGCCGTTGGAACCATCAACGAACGCGTGTCTACAGTCACAATTCCGACCTGTAGAATACAGTCCAACAACGCTACCCAGTTACCTTTCCACTCGATTTTAGCCTCGGATCCATCGACCCTAGCTTCCAGGACCGATTTAAACAATCCAGAATAGTGATAACCTCGCAGACGAAGTTCTTTGTAGAAATCTCTAGTCTGCATCATTGTTGCCGTAGACACCTCTTCAAAAATTTCTTCCTTGGCAGACGAATCGTGACTTCGTGCATATCCTGTCACCACTGTTGTGACTCCTTCCAATATCTACAAAATAAAAAAATAGTTTAAGGGTAACCGTACTCAATTCGTTCGAACGTCATACCTCGAAGTATCCGGATGCTGCTTGATACGATACGACCAGATTAACCGTTTGACCCTTGGCGATTGTAGTGGCCCGTAGAAACTGCACGTCCTCAAACTCGATGGAAAAGTGAAGCAGTTCACAGTGGGAAAGATGTGCCAATAGATCCCAAACCAGTTGCAGATAACCGGTGCCCGGGAACAGCACGCGGCCGTCGATGCAATGGCCCACTATGTATTTGTAGTCCTCATCGGTCAGCGTAATTTTAAAGTTCAGAATATTGGACTTGCTTGTCTCGTACCTACCGTAGCGAATAACGTACGCATCCTCACGGTGATCCCAACGAAGCAGTGGTGAAATCATGGTCGTTCAACGTGAAACCGGAAACTGAACCACCGGATAGAGTTTGGCAATCTGAAGGTTCTGCGTGGTGAGATGTAAGCTGAAAGAAATCATAGTAAGTCGTTACACTTATCTCAAAGCTATTGTCTTACTGCCCAATTCTGCTAAGCAGCCGGCTAACAGCGTCTGAAGAGTCTAGGCCTCGCGGAAGATAATTCGATTTGTAATTTAATATATTCAGCACCTTTTCGCAAGATTGGAAACTATCAAGTTCCAAAATGTGAGCGTTCTTGGGAATACAATCCAGAAGGTTAACAATGGAGACTGAATTATGCAGCTTCGGTGTATGAAAAATAGACGATGTTTGTGGTAGCCTAGCGTTGAACCATTTCGATGTCGGAATAACCGCACGTGACAATACAGTATTCATGGTCTGGCGCAGTTTATTGGATATCGATGATTCTATTGCAGGTTCAGAACTAAAGATTGTAAAGGCCAGCTCTTCCGCTACATAACCAGCAGAATTTAACTGGCGAATTTGTTCGAACACGGTCTGATTAGAAGCAGCAATAATACCAAATCCGGACGAGGCATTCTTCACCATACCCTTCAGAATAACTTGATCTAGCTTATTATTTATTTTTACGAAAACGCTGCAATTTCCTACTGCCATGCACTCAGTGTACACCAGGCCATGACAAAAAGCTACTCGAATGACCTGTTCCAAGCTCAAGTGACGATCTAAGTAGGCACAGATGAACTGACCCACGGAGTGTCCCCCATAAAAATCAAACTTTACTCCAATCGAGTTCAATAAGTCGACGAGAGCCAGCTGAAGCACAACCGTTCCGACCATACTGTTCACAACGGATTCTTTACCGGAGTATTTCTTATACAAGTCAAATTTTAAAGTTTGTAAAACTCCATGACATTTAGTCAAAGTTGCCTCAACTTGAGTAAATTGTCTCAACTCCTCCAGCTCTAGTCGCCATCGACAATTCATTCCGCCGAAAATCGCCACCAATGGTAGTGGTTCCAGCTGAATTCTTGCAATGTTCGACTCTTGCAAAATCGCTGGTTTTTCTCCATTCTTTCGATAAGTGCCGTAACCACGGTAACGATGACCAGGGATCGCCTGATTTTGAATATTGTACAGTAGAGCAATAAACTCACTATCCAAGGGACGTTCCGCAATATCTCGAAGCATTACTTCAACGGCCTCCTTTGTTCTTCCGGACCACACCACCAACCTTGGAAGCTCGTCCGCTGGTAAACCAAGCCGCTTCTTCTCTTTAGAATTTCTGCACAACAAAGCATGCGCATTTGCTCCACCGAAACCAAACGAATTGATGCCAACAAGTGGACCAGGTAACGGAGTCACTTCATCTACCACCTTCAATCGTCCCTCAACCAACGAAAGAATAGATGGTCTATTTTCGTTAAAATTAATATTGGGAGGAATCAAACCGTTCTCCAAGGCGATAATGCACTTTGCTATAGAACACACTCCCGCAGATGCCTCCGAGTGTCCAATGCTGGATTTCACAGATCCCACCAACAATGGACCGGTTCGTCCTGTACAATAAACCTTATCCAACGCATCGCACTCCTCCGGATCTCCGACCATCGTACCGGTACTGTGGGCTTCAACATAATTCACTTTTATCGGGTTGATACCTACTTCACTGTAGAATTCAGATAACAACTGTTGCTGTACAACCCCAGATGGATAGGTGATCCCTTCGGACTTGAAACCATCGCAATTAGTCTTCGAATGAAGCAGGTGACCGTAGACACGCTTGGCGTCTTTGGCTTTTTGTAGAAATACAGAACACGCAGCTTCCGCACGCGTATAACCGGAACCGTTTTTGTCGAACGGTCTGCAATAACCGTCCTTCGCCAACACTCCCAGCAGCGCAAATTGGTACGTGATAAACGGATGCAGAGTCAGGTTACTTCCCATCACTATAGCAGCGTCACACTCCCCATTTTTGATACTCCTGTACGCAATATCCAGTGCGTACATCGAACTACTGCAAGCCGTGTCCATCACCATCGAAGGTCCTCTGAAATCCATTGTGTACGACACCCGATTCGCAAGCTGGGACTTTGCACTCCTAAAATCAATATTCGAATTAGAACCCTTCTATCTTCCATCCACCATCACTCATTCTCACCCCAGCACACCTAGACCATCCGGTGGGCACGTAACGTAGTTCATCCGTACTTCGGTCTCCGAGAAACACAAACCGCTGAAAACACCCGTTCGCGAACCACGCAAACTCTCCGGATTCACTCCGGCATCCAGTATCGCTTCGTACGTGTGCTCGATCAATATCCGCTGCTGCGGATCCATCGTATCGCGTTGCCGTCGATCGCAACCGAAAAACTCCCGATCAAACTTGGTCAAATTGTTAACCTTACCGGCACGCCGCGGTATCTCCGGCATCGTGTGCTTGAACCGTACCTCCGAATCGTCCACCAAATCTCGCTTCTCGTACAGATTACGCGCTAACTCTCGCATGTTGTCCGATTGCGGAAACCGACCGGAGATTCCCGATATCACAATACTCTCATCGAAGCCAGCCGGTAGAATTTTGGGCGATGACATTTTTCTGGTTCACAACGAGACGGTGCGATTGTAGCTAATTGATTAAGCGACGGTAATTTGGCACCGTTCAATTTATAGTCAATTTCAGAAAGCGCGTGATGATCTGCAACGGTGACCCGAAGGTGCAACAGAAATTTGAAAGTTTAATTTCACCATCGCCGGTCCCAAACAGGCTGGATCCGGTGCAGTTTGTGCCGTTTGGCTTAGCAAGCCAATGCAATATGCACTATGCTATATTTTTCCTTAGTGCAGAAATATATTATACTGCAAATAAAAGCATAAGAGTCCCATATTGAAAAATAGCAAGCCGAGAAAAACGCTGTTCAAGATTTGCATTTTAATTGAGTCAAATGGATGGGACAACCATGTTTTGGTATTTTTTTGATTTTTTCTAAACAAACCTGGTAATCTTATTGGTGCATTGTGATTCAGTGGTAGTATCTAAAGACGCTGAATTACTGAAGGGACAGAGGGATTCAGCGTCGTTAGCGATACCGAATACAATCCAACAGATAACTCATTTTCGACAAACATCCATATGGGACTCTTATGCTTTTATGGGCATGCGTCGAAGACGGACACTCTGGGTGAGATGGACAAATTGTGTTTCTCGCAAAATGAAAAATTTAGTTGAATGGTACTGATACTATAAGCCTTTTAGAAGATTTCAAATGATTCCGAAAGATACTTCTATTATCTAATACGCGAATTATCAGATATTTAAGCAACACAAAAATTTTTCTCGAGAGCGCGCTGACGGATAAAAATTTTTGACGCCAGAAAATAACGATTTAAACCTGAAAGCTGTTAATCTTGGAAAATATTTTTAGGTTGTGGTTTCAATCCCAGCCGAGGTCGTTGAGATTTTCTGAGGTGAAAAATCTGTGGTCACGTCTTCCTTCGGAAGGGAAGTAAAGCCGTTGGTCCCGGTCCATGTGTTGATGGGCCGATATCTAGGGTCCAGCTGGTGGAGTCACCTCTCTGGCGTCGGTGATTGGCACTCAGTGCGGGCAGTGGCCGACGGAAAATAAGCGAGAATAAAAAAAAATATAAGGGTTGTGTACAGGACACGACCACGGTGACATTAAAAATGTAGCTTTTTTCAAGAGCGTGCAAATGAATTTTATCTATCACACATATCGACTCACGTTCTTGTTCACTCGCTTGTTTTCATATGTTACAATTTGCTATATACCCTCCCCATCAAAACATATTTTATTGAAGGTGTTTTAACGGTAATCTATTAATTAATCAAGTATCTCACTAGGTGATTGGCATTATTTGGCTGATCCATCTAGTAAAAATAGGCTGGTCTGTCCAGAAAATATATTCAAAAGAAAAGTTCCATATTGAGAGCTGTGATGAGGAAACCCACGCCCGCCAACGGAAATATACAGATTCTCCATAAAATATGAAATTTCATTTTCCATTTAAATTTTCAATAATGTACTAATGAACTTAAGTAAACAATCTTAAGTGTAAGTATTTCTTGATCGATTAGTGGTGGAAAAATGAAATTATTTGATAAATTACATTGTTACGCAACGTTCGCACTACCAGTTAAAACGGGTTTTTATGCTATCTTGGTGACATTTTTCTTGTTGCTAATTATTAAAACGTGTTATAACTCTGTAGTGTAAACATTGTATTATTAAACCAATTCTGCAGCGTTTTATGTTATATAGGTGTTTTATGTGGTAATAGGACTGACATAATTATATCTTCAGTACAGCGGTTTGTTTCATAATTTAAAACAGATTTATTTTAAAATTTAAATTAGTATACCCAACCTTATTTGTTGTATACCTTAAAACGCAATTAGAACTGTGTTTTAAATACATAGGGTAGGACAGATATTCTGACTGGTTAAACTGGGAAAACAATTTTAAGTCCAGTAACGCTTAAGACATGGCTTGAATTTGAATCGAAAAAGAACACCCGCTTCAACTGCTGCTGGGACGGTAAGTTCTGTTTTAAAATTTTCCGTTGTGTGCAGTACGAAACAAAAGTGTTTGAAATTAGAAAACAAAAAGTTCTGCTGGGAATGTGATTGTTTCCGATGCAATTACACTCAGATTTTTCACGCAGGGGATACAGGCCGTGTAAATGAAAACCGCGTAAATTTAAAAAAAAACGCGTTAATGAAAACCGCGTAAATTTCAAAATCCGCGTAAAAACCTGAGTGTACTCTCCTATATAAAATATTACGCTGCTGAACAGTGCAATAACTACAGAAGCACGTTGTCAGATGCCTTACTGATAAAAAACATATGACCGAAATATGAAACATGAAAACCAATTGACTCTTTACCCTACGCAGCTACAAAGCGCCGTAAACATGGATTAACAAGTTACAACGCACACGCATGCATAAAAATAAATATATTTTTTTCAAACGCAACACTCTTAAGCAGCACACACCGTATTGAATTAAATCCAACCACCCCGCCCACCCACTTTGCAAATCATTCTGTGACACCATGCTGGTACCCGACAAATCCGCACAACGCCACCGCTGCCGAAAATGCATAGCGTCTACCGCTTATTGTAGTGCCCAGACGCTGCAGCCATGATCTTACCCGTTCGACATAAGAACAAAAACTGATTCAAACGGGTACGCGTCACCTCTATTTATAAACTAACCGTATATGGTTTAGTCACTTAGGTACGAGTGTGTGCAAATGCCAACGTTACCGAAAATCGATAGCGCTTATAGGGTGCTTGCAGAGCGCATATGTATTGGTGAGCCGTTGGGCAGGCAAAAATGACAGTTGCATATAATGTATATGGAGCGGATAGATTGATTTATTTTAAATATTTAATTCACAATTTTAAGAGCAAATATGAGAAAATGTAATGTATTATAGGAATCACAATTAAATATTCATTGCGTGACATAATGTTTTCTATCGTTTGAACCGGATACGCGGACAAAATAAGTAAAGCATTGCCAATGCTATGCTTCATACCCATGGAAACAACGAGCATTCCAAAAGATTTTTGCAGAAAAAAATGGTTTTTATTTCAAATTTGTGAAATATCTTGTGCATCGAGAGTTTATGCATACAAAAAAGCTTCTAGACTTGAAAGGTTTTAAGGCCTATACGACTCAAGGGGGGCGGGGTAAGGGTTTCGGTATAAAGAAAACACTTTTTGTGATTTTTTAGAAATTTGAGTGAAGCGAATTAATCAAAACTTGTACATTATAATATTTCATTTCATTAACATGCTGTAATTTTTCTCAGCGAAAATATCAACAAGCGAGTCGGAGATGAAGCTTTTCGTAGAACGTCTTTGAAAAAACACGACTTGAAGTGTTAACTGTCATTCAAAGACTACTGAACCGATTTATTTCAATCTTTGCATATACATTCTATGTAAAAAATACCTAACCCCTACGTTGAGTCTTCGAGATAATTTTTCAAAAGTTTTGCTCGATTCGCTTCAGTTAAATTTCTAAAAAAATCGCAAAATAAAGTGTTTTTTCATACTGAAACTCTTTACTTGTACTCTTACCCCCTGATACAAGTTTTAAACATGTTGAATTTGGCTTTCTTATCATAAATAGTAGGGTGAAATTTTATGCTATTTCAATGCATATTTGAAAAATGTAATTTGCAAAAAATATAAGTTTTATTTTTATAGGTGAACAAATATGATATCTGAAGTGTCAGTAGATTCCACAGGAGCAAACCAAAAGTTTCTTACGTTTACATGCTTGGGTTTGGAAAATTTGGTTTGATACCAAGTCGGTCTACTTCAGTACATTTAGTATTGTACATTTCCCTACGATTGAACCGAGCAGTTCTGGACAATTAAACGCCAGCGAAAAGCGAAACCATACTTTCTCTTCACGATTGTCCTTTTTGCAACCATCAACTACACACGTTCTAAACGCGAGTTTATATGTAAAAATCTTCAAATAATCCTTTGTGTTTATTGCCATATAATCACAGATTATTATTATGGAACTGGGTGGATTTATTGTTGAGAAGAATATCATTTTGCTCGAACTTTTAACTTGCTGCATGGAACGTAAACATGCAATGTGTGCCCAACAGATGCTTTGACTGTGTGTGTAGCAAGAGCCCTATTGCATCGCCCGGAGACGACGTTGCTCGTGTGGGATAAGAGCAACAACTGATTTAAACGGACATGCGTTGCTTCTATTTATGACTTTTCGTGTTTCATTGAGTAACTAAGCTGCCCTCTTTTGACGGCTGTGTCTGAGAAATCTGCCTCACGAATGGTATTTTTCCCGTTTTTTGTGAACTTTTTAATTTTACCAATTTCCAAAAGTCTACTTTTATTGGGGAGATATTAAATTATTACCAATATTTAAGTTAGGTGTTTCTGAATCGGTTGGTGTATGAATGATTAAAATCCATCTAGTAATATCGGAGTTATAAGCGTGCAAACCTTACATAGTTTCGTTACATGGGAGATAGTTTAGATTTTAGAATGACACCTAGCCCCAGATAGTGGAGTAAGACATTTTTAATGTCAAAAAACTCGCCAAAAACTATAACCGCTCTGCGGACAAAAATTTAAAACCGTACGCACGCTTTCGCTACACTTCCCGGAATGATTTCTGTACGGTTGGGAGATTTGCACTACGAGATTGTTTACAAGTCAAACCATCTGAAACGTCATGTCGATCTAATCAGATGTTTCGAAGGTAGCGACGGAAAGCAGCCAACACAAACGCACACACCTTCAAACGAGCCAAGGTATTCGATGGCAGCAGGTGAGGCCCCTCGCACCGTTCGTTATTATAGCAACACAATGACATCACAAGAGCCACCAGTATACGCAGAATCCAGCGCATCAGGCGAAAGGTCTTCTGTCCCAGATTCACCTGATGAACAATTTGTGACACCAAGGTCCAGTCCGGTTCAGTATAGAGCAAACTCACCACCTGCAGTCCGCCGCACAAACAGACTACTACGATATTCTCCATAATGCTCGAATTTGTTTCTTTGAAGGGGGAGGAAATATTATATATGCGTTCGTTTCAGTTAACTGTAATATTTTCAGTGTATGTAAAAACGTCAGTTGAAATAAAGACGTCATTAAAAGTGTGCGCCCGCCGCGTTTGCGCTCGATAGTTAAACAATTTTATTTTTATCAAACGGTCCTTACCTAGGGGCAGATCACTTGTGATGCATTTTTAAAGATCAACAAAATTAAATGCATTTCTTTCCATCAAAATAGAAATTCATAATGTATTTTGCGTTGCGTGTAAGACGTCAAAACCCTACAAAAAAACTAGCCCTACATTCAACAAGACGTCAAACAAAATAGATCAGCGTAGGACGTTTGTTAAACAAACTTTTCTGCGAGGGAGTGCAAAGTTGATGCAAAAATGGAATTAAATGCATTTTTTTAATTTGATGCAAATTTGTTATACATTCTTAGAGTGATCTGCCCCTAGGTCCTTACGATATTGGGACCGTTCAGGTGCCGCATTGGAAGCGAGTACGGAAATGCCCATAGCAACACAATAGGGTGGAACGCCTTGGAACCGCTTTTCACATTTACTGAGTGGCGGATGAGCAGATGAGGAAGAATTTTTTACTGCACTACATGGGATCCGACACCTACGATGTCGTCTGCGACAAAGTTGCTCCAGATTCCCCTCGAACGAGGACGTACCAGCAAATCGTTGCGACGTTGGAGGAATTTTTCTGTCCTCAGCCACTGGAAATCAGCGAAAATTTTAGGTCTAAGTGTCACCATCAAGGTGATAAGAATACTGCTTCGGCTGATGAAACAGTTGATGAATACTTGGTGGCCCTACGGAGAATCGCAGGTACGTGTAATTTCGGTGCGTATCTGAAGATGGCATTACGAAACCAGTTGGTCTTCGGAATCAAACGTAATGATATCCGAAGTCGACTGCTGGAGAAACGTGATTTGACCTTAGGCACAGCCCGCGATGTTGCGGTAAGCATGGAATTTTCACGAAAAGGGGGAGTTGAGATCGAGAGTGGCTCAACCAGGCAGGAGGTACATGCTATGCACCATCCAACGGGTTCAAGAGAACATAGAGTTAACAAAACTCGTGACAGTACTGGTAATCAGTACCAAAGTGCAAGTGATGCGAGTTGATATCGATGTGGGGATAAATCGCAACTGAAAGGGCACATCGCAAAGGTATGTCTGAAGAAGTCCGCTGCCATGAAATCCGATTCCAGATCGTTTAACAAACCAAATGCGCGTAGAGACAAATTACGTTGACCAATCGGGCGAAGGTTGAAGCACCGGAAGTTCGGAGATTCGCGAAGTTTGTACGGTCGAATCGTCGTCGCGTTACAAAAAGTTTTTGCTGGAAGTGTCTGTGAACGGGAAATACATCCGTTTCGAAGTTGATACTGGTTCGCCGGTTACTATAATCAGTACGGAAAACCGAAACAGACTCTTTCCCGACGCGCAAATGCGATACGGAACTGGTTAGCTATTGCAATACCAGCATTGAGGTACTATGTAGGGTAGACTACGAAGTTACCACCACACGTGGTGAATTCAGGAAAGCACCCGTTGCTAGGCCGCGAGTGGTTACAAGAGATGTCGGCGGACTGGAACAGTGTGATTCAGGGTCCGAGTGTTATTAACACGATTGCTGTTGCGTCTTTTTCTTGTCATGATATTGCTGTAAAGACATTGTTAGAGAAGTATCCGAAAGTGTTCGACGCCTCAATCGGAAGGATTGCTAATGTTCAAGCTAATCTACCACTGAAGAAAAACGTTCGGCCGGTATTTCTAAAGGCACGGAAAATACCCTTCAATATGTTGACAACTGTTGAAGATGAATTGGAGAAACTTGTTGCAGAAGGTGTGCTCACGAAGGTGAATTCCAGCAATTGGTCGACGCCTGTGAAGAAGTCGCAAAACCGGGTGAGAATTTGTGGCGATTACAAACAGACCGTGAACTCGAACATTGCGGTGGATAAGCATCCATTGCCTACTGTGGATGAGTTGCTGGCTTCGCTTGCGGGAGGTAAAAAGTTCTCCAAGATTGGTCTGGTCCATGCGTACCTGCAGCTTGAGGTGGCTCCGGAGGATCGTAAAATTCTCACGCTGTCTACGCATCGCGGTCTTTATCGTCCGAATCGATTGATGTGCGGTGTCGCGTCGGCTCCAGCCATCTGGCAGCGACAAATGGAAGCCATACTGCAAGGAATAGAAGGTGTTAGTGTTTTCCTGGACGACATAAAAATAACGGGAGAGAACGATGAAGTTCACTTACGTCGACTGCAGGAAGTATTACGGCGACTGAATGAATGCGGAATACGAGTCAACAAGGACAAATGTAAGTTCTTCGTCGACGAGATTGAGTACTGTGGATGTTCGATTGATAAAGACGGTATCCACAAGATTCGGAAGAAGGTGAAGGCAATTCGTGAGATGCCTAGACCAAAGAACAGAGATGAAGTTCGGTCGTTTGTCGGATTCGTAGACTATTACGGACGGTTTTTCCAAAACCTGAGTATGGTCTTGTACCCATTGAACAACTTACTTAAAAATGACGTGCCGTTCAGACCCAACAATGCGAAGACTCTTTCAGGAAAGTGAAAGAACAAATGCAATCCGACAACTTCCTTGTCCATTACTCACCGGAATTTCCACTGCTGCTGGCTACGGACGCTTCGCCCTATAGGGTAGGGGCTGTGCTCAGTCACGTGTATCCCGACGGCTCGGAACGACCAATCCAGTTCGCATCCCAAACTCTTAACCGTGTGCAGCAGAATTACATGCAGGTAGACAAGGAGGCGTACGCCGTCATACTTGGCGTGAAGAAGTACTTTCAATACATATATTACATTCTGGCATCACTGTTTGCTATACCCCGGTCGTCAACAAACCTAATAGTTTTTTTTTTGAATTTATACTTGTTGTACAATCGTGATCGTTTTTATTTTTGAACTATTTGTTTTACGCGTTAATCGGTTGTGCGAGTACGTTGAAGTTTCGTGAATTTAATCAGCATCATATCTGATAGCTGTAAGTGTTGTTTTTGTGAGAGTGATAGTTTTGTTTTTTTTTCTACTCGACGTTATCACTTTGCACAACGTTACGCTCAGTTTGTTGGCAAAAGCGACATCTTCTGGTGGATAGCTGATTTATCGAACGTTGCATGCAAGTTCGCTTCAATCGATACACGTTACCCGTTGGAGTTATTTATTTTGCTGCGCATATTGCATACCCGCTCGGCGTTATTTCTTCACTCAAAAGTATGGCTTGTGCTAACTGCTCGAAAGTCGTTAATGATTCTGAGCGAATCACCTGTCGTGGGTACTGCGGAAACTCGTTCCACATGATGTAGTAAAAGCTCTCTCGGTTAAAGTCGATACAAAACCGCTATCTCCAACTGTAAATACACCTTGGAAAAGGATTACTGCATATAATCCCGTTCCAAACACTCCTAAGCGCAAGCGTGAAGATGATCCGGTCAAAACAAAAATCACTAATATTCGTGGGGCCAAAGCTGCGTTTGAAACGATGAAAACAGTTTCACCACCTGAGGAGCTGTTATGGGTCTACTTGTCTGCATTTGATCCCAGCACGACGGATGATGAAGTTTCTACACTTGTGAAAGATTGTCTGGGGAAGGATCTGCAACCAAAAATAGTTCGTCTAGTTCCTAAGGACAAGGATCTCTCATCCCTGAGCTTCATTACCTTCAAAGTTGGCGTTAGCAAATCATTCAGGGATAAGGCTCTGTCCAAAGATACTTGGCCGGAGAACATTTACTTCCGTGAATTTGTGACCAATTCAAAAATCCAACGACCAATCATCAGGATTGCTACGCACTAGAATCCATCTGGTGGTGGACAGTAGCGCCAAGCTATCCCGAATGAACTCGTCTGTCCAACTTCATGTTCCTTGGTGAGCAACCTCGGATTACCTGACGAGTCGGCGTCTTCTTCTATGTCAGGTAAAGCCAAGAAGGGTATATGTCCTTCCGAAGCAATACAAGATGCTGCACGCCCTCAATGTAAATTTCACTTACAGACTGCTGATGAACACAACTCTACCGCCGCTGTGAATCTTCAATGTCGAAATGAAAATTTTGATCGCATCGTTTCATAAGGAACATAAGGAACAGTATATGCCCTGCTGAAGCTTCGAATGGTACTGCTCGTCTTTTAAGTAGTGATACTTTCCAGTCGTATGTCGTGATTACTCCGCTCTTCGTCGCTCTCTAATGCGGATTAACTGGAACGAGTTGCAACATTTTGCGAATGTCGACGATGCTGTAGCTCACTACAACTGTTTACTTCAGGAAAGTGTTTCCGCTTCAGTCCCAAGATATCAACCTGCCAGAAACCCACCATGGTCTAATGGAACTCTCCGCAGACTAAAACGCTTGCGTAGCAAAGCACTTCGGGCTTTTACAAATCGACGATGTCCTTTATCCAAGCGATTTTTTTCGCTCGCTAGTAACGATTACCGCAACTATAACAAGTTTCTCTATAGACGTTACGTAAATCGAATACAACGGAACTTACGTCGGAATCCCAAGGGATTCTGGTCGTTTGTTAACACTAAGAGGAAGGAAGCTGGTCTCCCATCTGCAATGTTTCTCGGCAACGATGCAGCTTCCTCAGCTGAAGATATGTGTAGCTGTTTTGCACGGCACATTTCGAGCGTCTTCTCTCAAGATTCGGCTTCGCCTGTGATGGTTGAGAACGCTGTTCGAGACGTCCCTTCTGACATTATCAGCATGGATGTTTTCGCCATCGACGATGAAATGATTCGTTCGGCTAACTAGAAGACAAAAGCGTCCTTCGATCCCGGTCCGAGTATTATACCTGCAGCTGTATTGAAAAAAATGCTCGGACATCTTGGCTGCACCACTCGCGCAACTTTTCAATATGTCGCTTCAGCAGCAAGCGTTTCCAGTGCACTGGAAGTGTTCGACACTATTTCCAGTTTTCAAAAAAGGCGACAAGCGTAACGTTGAAAAGTACCGTGGAGTTACTTCGCTCGGAGTTAGGTCAAAACTGATTGAGTCAGTGGTTAACGAAACACTATTTGCTTCGTCCCGACACTATATTAGCACCTGTCAGCATGGTTTCTATCCTGGTCGTTCGGTGGAAACCAATCTAGTGAGCTTTACGTCATTTTGTATGGACAATACGTGCCAAAAACTTCAAGTGGATGCGATATATACAGATTTGAAATCCGCATTTGACAAAGTGAATCACGATATCCTGATTGCCAAACTGAAAAAACTTGGCTGCACGACTAGGTTTTGTGAGTGGCTTCGATCGTATCTCGTTCATCGTCAAGTTGCTGTTAGTATTGGCGCTACGCAGTCTGATTACTTTTCGAACAGCTCTGGAGTTCCTCAAGGTAGTACACTTGGATCGCTGTTATTTTCGCTGTTTATTAATGACGTTGCTGGTATTTTGAATCCTGGTGGCAAACTATTTTTCGCTGACGATGTTAAACTATATTACGTAATTCGTAATCAGTCCGACTGCCTGGTACTGCAAGCCGTTCTAGATACTCTCAACGACTGGTGTGTGCGGAATATGATGGTTTTGTGCATTCCCAAATGCAGTGCCATCAGCTTTCGTCGCACTAGGAGCATTATCCTTTTTGATTATAATATTTCTGGAAATCAGCTACAACGTGTTGACTACATCAAAGACCTTGGAGTAATACTTGATTATAAGCTGGCTTACCATCGTCGCTTCTCTGCTACAATCGACAAGGCCAATCGACAACTGGGATTCATGTTTAAGATATCCAGCGAATTTTGTGATCCTTTGTGTTCTAAAGCTCTCTACTGTTCATTAGTGCGTTCGATGCTCGAATTTGGCAATGTCGTTTGGAATCCTTACCATGCTGTTTGGATCAAAAGGATCGAAGGCGTTCCGAGACGTTTTGTCAGATACGCACTGCGTTTCCTAACATGGAGTGATCCGCAAAACCTGCCGCCGTATGAAGACCGCTGTCGTTTGTTAGGCTTACACACCCTTGCTGGAAGGAGGATGGCATCGCAGGCAGTCTTTGTGGCCAAAATACTGCTAGGTGATTACGATGTTCTTGGCCTACTAGCACAAATGCACCTTTATGCGCCATTTCGTACTCTTCGCCAAAGAGTTATGCTTGTTTCTGAAATGAGACCAACTGACTATGCTGCCAACAGTCCTGTCATCGCAATGGTTCAGAGGTTCAACGAGTTCTCCGAACTATTTGATTTCAACCTCACCGTATCTGGATTTCGAAGACGAATTCAATCACACTAGTTTTAGGAATTTTCATTAAGACATTAAATATAAGATGAATATTTTTTTACAAATGCAAATACAAATATACGGCCGGAAGTTCGTTTTGCTTACCGACAATCAAGCTATTTCGAAGATATTCGGGGAACACAAAGGGTTGCCGGTTATGTCTGCCCTGAGAATGCAGCATTGAAATCAGATTCCGTAAGTCTATCAATCATGCGAATGCCGACGAAGAATCCGATGCTGTGGAGTTGAGTCAAATCGACACCTTGCCTTTGACAGCCGCCGAATTTGGTCAAGCAACCGATGAGGATCAATCTGTACAAAAGCTTATCCAAGGAATCAAACATGGTCAGCTGGTGGAAGCAAAGGATCGCTTTGAATAGAACAGAACGAGTTTTCACTACAAAAAGGGTGCTTACTTCGAGGAATTCGAGTATACGTGCCTGCCGCTCTTCGAAAACGTGTTCTTGATGAGTTGCATTCTACTCACTTTGGTGCAACCCGCACGAAGTCGCTGGCAAGAGGATATTGCTGGTGGCCAGGATTGGATCGGGATATAGAGGAAATAGTAACGAACTGCACCGACTGCCAGTCGGTACGCGCAGAACCTGCGAAAATGAACCTTCATTGCTGGGAACCACCGAGTAAACCATTTCAAAGAGTCCACATCGACTTTGCGGGTCCATTCATGGACACTTATTTCTTCGTCTACGTGGACGCGTTCAGTAAACGGTCGAAGGTCCAGCAGGTCAATTACTGCTGAACATACCATTAATATGTGTCGCGAAATTTTTAGTAAACTTGGCATCCCGTCCGTCCTGGTAAGCGACCATGGCGTCCAATTTACTTCGGAAATTTTTCAACAATTTCGGAAGATGTATGGCATAGTGCACAAAATGGGTGCGCCGTATCATCCGGCAACGAATGGTCAAGCTGAGCGATACGTTCAGACCATCAAACAGAAGTTGAAGGCTTTGAAGTACCCCAAGTCTAAGTTAATCCTGGAGCTATGCAACACCTTACTCACTTATCGCAAAATGATTCACCCATCAACGGGAACATCACTATCAATGCTTGTATTCGGCCGACAGATCCGTTCGAGACTCGACCTTTTGCTGCCGAAGAACGAAACTTCAACCAAGGCTGATATTGTGGTACGTCAGTTCCTGGATGGTGACCGAAATTGCGTACGAGATTTCTTATTCAAAAATAAGTGGAAGTTTGGCAGGATCGCCGAAAAAGTTGGGAAGCTACGATATACTGTTCGATTGGATGATGGGCGAATCTGGGAACGTCACATTGACCACATAGTTGGTGTGGGCGCTAATCTTCAGGAGGTGTCGGTGGACGCTCCTAGGGAGGAGTTCATTGAATACCACGAGCCAACTGTTTCTGCTGCGGTTGCTTCTGCGCTTACGGACCCGGTGGATGAGGCTACTGGTACGACACCGGTGGTTTCCTGCGGTAATACTACAACTTCGACATCGGTCCCCGCTGCGGAGCATTATTCAGTTGGCGAGGTTGGTCAGCCTACGGTGTGGGAATCTACACCACATCTACGACGATCCAGTCGTACAGTCAAGGTTCCTCAGAGATTGAATTTATAATTGTTTCCTACCGAATGACAGTGTATTTTTTTACGGAGAGGAGAGGTGTTGTGTCCTACCTCACATTGAAAAACCTTGAGAAGTCGAAATTAACCCGGTAAAACAATTAAAATTAGGAGAAAAATTTTTGTCTTCAAATACAAAGCTTGGCAGTTGTGAAAATGGCATCGAATCAAGAGGAGCAAGAGAGCAAAGTTTTGCTCGCACATCGCGAAAATCCGGACTACTCGCACGCCAAGTTGGTGAATTGTTGAATGTGAATGTTGAATGAAAAACGTTTATCGACAGCCACGACGAAAAGAGTGGCCACCTGTTTCAAGTGGAACTCCAACCGCTCCGTCCGAGATGTCGCAAGCAAGCTGGGAGTGTCATCTACAATCGTGCATCGAGCTATCAAACGAGCCGGACTGTCGACTTACAAAAAGGTGGTGACTCCGAATCGTGACGATTAGTAAAATAAGTCGACCCGAGAACGATCGCGGAAGCTGTACATGAAGATGCAAACGAAAGTTGATTGCGTGGTACAGGATGACGGAACCTGGGTCAACGCAGATTTTAAACAGTTTCCTGGACACGAATATTATACGTCGACTGGAAGAGGAAAGGTGGTAGAGATTTCCAAACCCCTAAAGCTGTTGAAGCTCGCAAAGAAATATCTCGTATGGCAGGTCGTCTGTTCCTGTGGCGCTTGAAGAGCGACATTTACATAACAACCTTTGCTCAAGCAACACAATTGTTCCGTTCTATTTTGGCCGGATTTGGCATCTAGCCATTACGGAAACAAGGCTATGGAGTGGTATGCCGCGAACAACGTCCAGGTGGTGCATAACGACATAAACTCTTTAAACACACTAGAGCTCCACCCAAAAGAAAAATCTTGGGCTATCGCCAAGCGGAACCTCAAGAAGACGTGAAAGACAGTTGTAAGCGAGATGCAGTTCAAGGCAAACTGGTGTTCTGCAGCGAGGAAAGTGACCAAGAAAGCTGTACGAAACTTGATGGAAGGAGTCAAACGAAAGGCCCGGCAATTCGCTAAAAAGGAAGCTTGAGTGAATATTTTCCCTTCATTTTGTATGGATTGAGCTAACAAAAGAAACATGATATGATTTTTGCCTTTCTCATAGAAAGAAAGGCTATGCAATCACTGTAAAAATCGACTTTTTAACCGAGGCCCGGATGGCCGAGTGTCATTCACCATTCGATTCAGTTCGTCGAGATCGGCAAATGTCTGTGTGTGTATGTATATGTGTCATTTAAACTCACACAATTTTCTCAGAGATGGTTGAACCGATTGTCGTTTCATCTGAAAGGTATAACGCTCCCATAAGCTGCTATTGAATTTTTAGTTGATCCGACTTCCGGTTCCGGAGTTACGGGTTGAAGAGTGCGGTCACACCGCAAATTCCCATATAAACTGGTACAATCATGATGTCCAAATGATGTAGAACATATTAAAATGGATGTAACATTACTCTAGTTTGCGGGTCTGGATCACTAATGATCAATCAAAACAGCTTTGACCACATTGGCCACCTATGACGGTTCATGATGTCCCCGGGGAACTCGCCAAGTTCCTAAGCTAATATCACACCCATTCCCCAGCGAATTCTTGATCGATTTTTACAAACTTGATTTCAAATGAAAGATACAGTAATACCATTGACTGCTGCTGAATTTTATTCGGTTCTGACTCTTGGTTTCGGAGTTACAGGGGGGTTAGTAAGGTTACACTGGAATTTCACATATAAATCGGTACAATCGTAATACCTCAGAGGCTAAAAACTATTGAAATGGTCACCAAATTACTTCTAACCGCAGATCTAGATCACTAATTGCCAATCAAACCTTATTTGAATATATTGTTCAGTATCGACGATTCCGATTAAAGTCACATCCGTTCTTCGGTGATGACTGAACCGATATTCTCAAACCAAGTCTCAAACGAAAGGTAAAATATGCAGTCGAGTATTGCGTCGCCATCCCCTTCCCCTTGCCTTCACACCTCCCTCTTTCATCACTCCTCTCCCCTTGGACCACCCTCACATCAGCATTTCCTTCATCCACCCCGTATACTGAAATAAGATGAAGGTTTAACTCCGCTAGCGAATGACGGATTTCAATAGTGGCACGTCCGCAATAACCTACGAACTTGGAACTATTGAGAACCAGAGCTACAGGTCCAAAGCCCTGGTAAAGGAGGATGGTTGTGATGATCTGGGCCGCGGTCATCACGGAAAGCAACAAAGGTCATAACCCCAATTCCAAGGCGTGAAGCGACCCGTGCCGAGGGATGAGTGATCGAGGGGGTGAAAAAGATGCTCGATCGTTAACGGAGCCTGTGGGGTACCTGGGCAACCCCCACAGTAAGCGTCCCTTACCACGTTACTGCGGAGCTCTGGCGTGGCGGACATTTATTCTCGCGCAACTCGTGGGTATTAACATGGAGATGAACAAAAACAATAAAAACTATAAACAAACGCCAAACCCCTTTGCTAGAGTTGGTTTGGCGAGGTCTCCCCCCGTGGGGAGAGTAGTGGAGCGACGAGTGCTGCATCTGATAGCACCAGTGACCCCCCAGCAGTGGTAGAAAATAGCCCTACCAACGCACTGGACGGGCCACTATCCGCGATGCGCAAAGTGGTGGAGCAGCTCGATTCAATAATCGAATTCACTAGCGCAAAGCAAAATATAAGCAAGAAACTGAAGCAGAGCCTCCTGGTGCTCCGGAAAGCTGTTCGTGTCGCAAGACAGGAACAGCAGGCTTACGCCAAGAGGGTGGAATGTCGGGAGAAGTCCGACAGAGAAACCCAGACAAAGGCCTCCAAGAGGGAGGGAAGAGAGAAGGCCGACATAGGTACCCAGACAGGGGCCTTCCCCTTCCCCTTCTATGGAACAGCCAAGTCGCTCGAAGCGGCGGCTGAGTTCCCCTCGAAGGGCAAGGGCAAGCGTAAGACTATGGCGAACGCGAAGCGCCCTAGGAAGTCACCAGGCGAGGGTGCAAAAACCAACACCACACGGCGTGTAACCGTCACGGCCAAACGCCGTTTGGTCGAGGTAAACCGGTGCGAAAATAATCCCGCCGGGCAGAGAGAAGGTGGCAGCAACTCGGCGTAACCGGGACAGGGGGGCGTAAAACCCTGGACGCTGGTCACCAAGAAGAAGCCGGCACCGACACCGGAGGTACCGCGGCCCGCGAAGAGGGCCAAGGACAGAGGCGAGGCCTTGTGGTTAAAAACCGACAAGGACAAATACGCCGACGTCCTAAAGTCGATGAAGGCGGCCGAAAGCCTCTCGGCCCTTGGGCAAGCGTGAGACGCACCAACACAGGAGAAATGCTTCTGGTGCTGAAGCGAGGCGCACAATCTAGCCCAAGAGGTCCTTGGTGAAGGCGCCCAGGTCAGGTCGCTAGGGGCGGAAATGACTCTCCAGTGCAAGCATCTGGACGAGTTCACGACCGCAGAAGATATCGTCGCAGCCGTCAAGGAGCAATGCGACGTGACAATCGAGCGGGCCTCTGTGCGTTTTAGAGGGGGACCCTCTGGCACCCAAGTAGCCTACCTCAGGCTATTGAAGGCGGATGCCAAAAAGGTAACCGAGACAGGTATGCTGAAGATCGGCTGGTCGGTATGCCCAATTAGCATACCCCAGCCGCCTTCAGTGGATAGGTGCTATCGGTGCCTTGAGTCCGGCCACAAATCCTACGAGTGCAAGGGCATAGACAGGAGCAAACTATGTCGTCGCTGTGGTGAGGAGGGGCATAAGGAGCGGGGTTGCACTAAGGCGCGCAAGTGCTTTATCTGCACCGCTAAGAAGCAAGCTGTGGCAGTCGGTCTCGGAGTCGAGGACAGATGTCGCCCTCCTATCAGACCCGTACAACACCCCTGCCGGCAACGGCAATTGGGTGTCGGACGGGTCTGGAATGGTGGCAATCTGTACAACGGGACGGTTCCTGGTTCAAGAGGTAATACACTCCTCCACCGAGGGTGTTGCGATTGCCAAAATCAATGGTGTGTTCTATTGCAGCTGCTGCGCTCCACCAAGGTGGCCCATAGAACAGTTCAACCAGATGATCGACAGGCTCTCGTCAGACCTAGTGGGCCGGAAACCGGCAGTCATAGCGGGAGACTTTAACGCCTGGGCAGTGGAGTGGGGCAGCCGCTGTACAAATAGCAGGGGTCAAGCGCTAATGGAGGCGCTTGCGAAACTCGATACTGTGCTAGCTAATACTGGCTCCGCTAGTACATTCCGTAGAAACGGGGTGGAGGCGTGGATTGACGTAACATTTGCCAGCCCGAGTCTGGTTCCTGGCATGGAATGGAAGGTAGACGAAGGCTACACCCATAGCGATCACTTAGCAATCCGCGTTAGGATCAACTATGGTGTGCAGCATCCGAGGGCGGGAGATCCCTGTCAGGTACGCGGGTGGAAGTCCAATCACTTCGACAGCGAAGCTTTCACCGCGGCCCTGGGACTGGAGGCCAACACCGACAGTCTAAGCGGGGATGCGCTGGTAGCTGTTCTATCACGCGCTTGCGACGCCACTATGCCGAGAAAAACGCTGCCAAGAAACGGCAGATGCCCGGTATACTGGTGGAGTGCCGAGATTGCAGCTCTACGATCAGCCTGCCTCAGAGCTAGACGTCGGATGCAAAGAGCTCGCACCGAGGATGCAAGAGAGAACCGCCGTGAAGTGTTTCGAGCTGCGAAATTGGCCCTTAACAAGGCCATTAAAAGCAGCAAGAAAGCGTGTTTCGACAACCTGTGTGAGAGTGCCAACACGAATCCGTGGGGTGACGCCTACAGGATCGTGATGGCCAAGACCAAAGGGGGCTCTTCACCCCCAGAACGGTCTCCGGGCCGGTTGGCGACGATCATCGAAGTACTCTTCCCGTCTCGAGCCACAAGCCCCTGGCCACCTGCACTACGAGACAGTGCGGGCACGGCCGAAATGGTGGCCCCAGTGACGAATGAAGAGCTACTCGCAGTGGCTAAGTCCCTAGCAATGAACAAAGCTCCAGGGCCGGATGGAGTTCCAAACAGCGCTCTCAAGGCAGCGATCATAGCGAACCCGAACATGTTTAGGCTAGCTATGCAGAGATGCCTTGACGAGTGCCGTTTCCCCGATAGATGGAAAAGGCAGAAATTGGTGTTGTTGCCGAAGCCCGGGAAGCCGCCAGGCGACCCATCGGCGTACAGACCAATCTGTCTGATCGACACGACTGGCAAATTGCTTGAGAGGATCATCCTCAACAGGCTAACCCCGTACGCAGAAGGTACGGACGGCCTGTCAAGCAACCAGTTTGGCTTTCGGAAGGGTAAATCCACAGTGGACGCTATCAACTCAGTGATAAAGACTGCCGAGATAGCGATCCAACGAAAAAGGCGAGGCATTCGATACTGTGCGTTAGTGACACTTGACGTGAAGAACGCATTCAACAGCGCAAGCTGGGATGCCATCGCGCTCTTGTTACACCGGCTTAGCCTACCGGTGGGTCTGTACCGGATCCTGGAAAGTTACTTCCAGAACCGCGTACTGCTATACGAGACCGATGCCGGTCAGAAAAGGGTTCCGATTACCGCCGGAGTCCCGCAGGGCTCGATCCTAGGCCCGGTGCTATGGAACCTCATGTATGACGGGGTTCTGAGACTGAAGTTCCCTCCTGGGGTCAAGATCGTCGGCTTTGCCGATGACGTAACCTTGGAGGTCTACGGGGAGTCAATCCCTGAGGTAGAACTAACCGCAGAACACGCGATTAACACGGTGGAAGAATGGATGAGCGCGAGAGGCCTGGAGCTCGCTCATCATACGACGGAGGTAGTTATCGTCAACAACCGCAAGTCGGCACAACATGCAGTTATCCATGTGGGAGAAGTCGCGATCACTTCACAGCGGAGTCTGAAGTCTCTCGGAGTCGTTATAGACGACAAGCTGACCTTCGGCAGCCACGTCGATTATACATGCAAGAGAGCGTCGACTGCTGCTGCGGCTCTATCGAGGATGATGTCCAACAGCTCAAAGGTGTGCGCCAGTAGACGTAGGTTACTGGCAGGCTTTGCCGTATCTATCCTCAGGTACGGCGGCCCGTCATGGTCAAGAGCACTGAGGGTAACCAGTTACCTACAGAAACTGGAGAGCACCTACCGCGTGATGTGCCTCAGAGTGATATCTGCCTACCGCACGGTATCACACAATGCATCCTGCGTGAAAGCGAGCATGATGCCAGTCGGGCTGGTCATTCGGGAAGATGAGGAGTGTTTCGAGCTACTTGGAAACAGAGGAGCCCGCGAGCGCACCAGGGTGACCTCGGTCGCCAGATGGCAGCGTGAGTGGGATAACTCCTCGAAAGGTAGGTGGACCCACTGGTTGATACCTAGCATATCGAGCTGGGTGGGAAGATCCCATGGGGAAGTTCACTTCCACCTGACACAATTTCTGTCAGGCCATGGCTGTTTCCGACAGTACCTCCACAGGTTCGGGCACGCGGAGGTCCCAGCCTGCCCGGACTGCCCAGGTGTAGACAAAACTGCCGAACACATACTGTTCGTATGTCCTCGGTTCGACGTCGAAAGAAGAGCAATGCTTGACGTCTGTGGCTGGGACACAACCCCTGATACCCTTATTCAGCGGATGTGTCAATCGGTGGAGAAGTGGAACGCAGTCTCGGCTGTTACCACCCAGATTGCCTGTAGGTTACAGGTAATCTGGCGAACCGAGCAACAGACGACGGGCACGGCTAACTAGTGATTGGTTAGTTGGAGCGAAAAAGGCCGAGCGCAAAAAAGGGAGTGAATGGTCTGTTCATGCTGAGGCAGGTTTGGCGCAGCGAATGGCAACCGCGTAAGGGGTAAACCCAGCCACCCCGAAGCAAGACAGAAGAGCGAGTGTATAGGCGTATAAGTGGACTGCCTCATGCCAAGATGGGAGGGTCGTAGCGTAGTATGTTGGGACTTAGCTATCGATGCCTCGTGGCGTGGCAGAGGAGTGAAAGGGTGAGCATCCAAGTCAGTCTCACACGGTATGTTAAGGGTGAGCACAAAAGTCAGCCTCACATGGTATGGTAGAGGCTAGCACAAAAGTAAGCCTAGCAAGGAATGAAAAAGGTGAGCACACCAGTCAGCCTCACATGGTATGTCAGAAGTGGGGCCTAAGAAAAATGTCCCACATGGGATGCCAGGGGGAGTGACAGGGGTATAATAGAGTGGCATGATTGAGAGTGAACCAGGTGATAGGGTGAGCACCCAAGTCAGCCTCACATGGTATGGGTGAGGCGAGCACACAAGTAAGCCTAGCAAGGAATGAGTAAAGTGAGCACACAAGTCAGCCTCATTTGGAGTGTTTGAGAGTGAATCAAGGTGCGATAGAGAGAGCACCCAAGTAAGCCTCATACAGGATGTATGAACGCGTGAGCGAGAGTGAATGAGTACATCAAGTACAGCCATCCCCCCAGAAGTAATACCGAGAGGTAGTCCCTAGGGGGGAACGATGGCGGAGCCCAATGGAGTTTAGTCGGTATTAATGGCAGCGTCACCATTCGAGCCCGACACGCCCCCAGTGCACCCCGGCTTGGACACCTACCAATAGCACGTGTACTGGGTTAGGACGTAAAGGTCTTCTCCATTGTAAAAAAAATAAAAGAGGCAAAAAACTATTGAAATGGTCACCAAATTACTTCTAATCGCAGATCTAGATCACTAATTGCCAATCAAACCTTTTTTGAATATATTGTCCAGTATCGACGATTCCGATTAAAGTCACATCCGTTCTTCGGTGATGACTGAACAGATTTTCTCAAACCAAGTCTCAAACGAAAGGTAAAATATGCAGTCGAGTATTGCGTCGCCATCCCCTTCCCCTTGCCCTCACACCTCCCTCTTTCATCACTCCTCTCCCCTTGGACCACCCTGACATCAGCATTTCCTTCATCCACCCCGTATACTGAAATAAGATGAAGGATTTCCGACGCATTCTCCACTCCCACTCTACTAAACCCCCACCCCCTCCACTTCCAAACCCATGTCACCAACATTTCATAATATTATCACATGAAGATCACATTGAACTCATGCTGATTAAGCTAATTAAATATTAGAGGAGCCCGTGGCTAGTTGGCGGTTGGAGTAAGTTGGCGGAATCCCGTTTTCTCCGTTTCTATTAGACATATAGCGCTGCCTCTCATTGTGTACCTCAAGTTATGTGAAACCCATTATCCAATCTGTTTTTGTTAAAAAACATTTTGTTTTGTAGAAGTTGTGGGCGATATTGTGTTTTCGAGCATACCAAGTAAATTTTCTAAATTTTAAACACTTTGTGTTATTTAGGGTTATTTTCAATCTATTTCCCAAATGATAATATTTTTCGATTGTGCGTAAAAAGAGCTTTCAGTATCCGTATAGGTATTACATCTATCCATGAATTAAAGGTATTTTTTAAATAGTTTTTTTTTTTTGTAAAATATGCGGTTGGGGTAAGCTGACGATGACGCACGCGGGGCAAGTTGGCGGTACTATTTACAGTGCAAATATAGTCATCAAATATTTTTATACTATGTTGCGTTTCGGCTTCGCCTCTTCAGAAACCGACACTAACGTATTGTCGGAATAGATTAGCGCCGGCTTGACGCAAATCCCTTAAAACTAAAACACACTATGTGTTTCAATCAAACGACTGATCAAACGTGATGTCCCGTTAGAGCAGAAGTTCTGTTTATGCCGATGAGACATAAGTGAAGCCGAAACTTGTCTTGGCTTAGCAGGCCTATGCGAAAGCACTATGCTATATTTCACCCTAAGGAGGAAAATTTGGTAAAAACTAAAATTTCTCACTAGGGTGAAAATTTGTTGGTAAAAACGCTTTTAATCCACCTAACAGTGTGATGAGACATTTCTTATAACTCTTATCACTCTCTTCGGATATTATATCGTTTGAGAACATTTAGAACTTGATGTTTCGCGATGTTTTTGATAACACATACTACATGGGATAGTGGCAGGACTCAGAGAATCGCTCAAATCAGCATAGGACAACATCAGTGCTAGAAATCTCAAACCAAATCAATGGGAAAGCGAAAAAATGGCCCATAAAATAGACATTCCAACGAATTATTGTTAATGCTCTGTTAATAAAATATCCAAATTGTGGTGAGAAAACTGAATTTTCCTAAAGGGGTTATTTATTTATCATTCGCATGTATGAAAAAAGCCTTATGTTTACATTTGTGAGTATCGTCCTTTTCACAGAAAAAGCGTTGAAATGAAATCGCAGCTCCTGATATCACGTTATCTCTGAAGTGCATGCGTGCATAGTTCCAAATTTTACTTCGACATCGACTTTTTCTAAAGGTGACTTCCCAGGAGTATCCTTGATTTGAATTATTACCGCTAATCCTAATGCCAAAGAACAAATAAAAACCTCTCGAAAACGAACCGTTTGGGGAAATCATCATCATTACTGGAATTTTCATTTTCACGAAACTTTTCGATAGCCTTCCGTCACATGCGTTAATGCACTGGGTGCACAGTGCTCCGAAAATCTAGCGAAATCGTCTTAGGGCACCAGCGGGTCTAATTCAGAGCTATCTGCGCGGCGAGTTAAATCTGTAAATAACACTAAAAATTATTTTCCATTCCATAATTTTCAGTTCAGCAATTCGAGAGATCGTACTCACCGCAAGCCATGAAAAATAGACTACGTTGTGAAGCGATGGTCACTATTTATTAAAAAATCACGGTTAAATAAAAAATTAAACTATTAAAAAATTTCAAATACTTCACAAACTTATTAGGAAAAATTGTTTAATAAGCTTTCGTAATATTGTGTAGAAAAAAAGCTGAAAATTTCAGTATTTTCTCTATCTGCAACATATAAACCCTTAAGTATACCAATTCATTGGTATACGAATTCGAATAGGTTTGCCAAATTTTGGAAGAAGTATATAAAATAACCTCTTGAAAGCTACCTAAAAATTGTTGTAGTTCGATGCAATAAAAAAAATCATATTTGGCAATTCATATTTGGCTGATACAATTGGGGTGTCAATGTATTATAATAGATATTCATCATTCGAAGAAGTTTCTTATGAACGAGTGTAGAACGACTTTGTTTTTACTTACTTGAAGTCAGCGGCGTAGCCAGAAATTCGGTTTGGCGGGGGTTTGGTGAAAATCGATCTTACTGTCTAAACGACATAATTCCGAAACAATCATTTTTGAAGTTTTAAAATTATGCAGAATTATTTTCCAGAAAATAGTAACAAGGTTCGTGTCTCTAGCGAATTTGTTGCGACTTTATTGTAGTCATGAATATTAACCTGAGAAAATTCACCATAAATACTTCTTGGACGATATACCGTCAAAATTGTTTTATCAAATGATGCGCTGTTTAACGTTTGTAAAACTCATCGAAGATACTAAACCTCCGAAATTGGCGGTTTCAAAATGATGCTATCTTGACCTTAAATTACTGTTTTTAAACATTTGACCTATACATATAATTGGTCATACAACAAAAATCAAATGCTCATCAAAATCGATCAGGACCTGCTAGAGTCGAATGGAAATCGTCATTTTTCATAAATTTCTCTCTACATTCGGAAAGTGTTATCCTCGTTATTAATCATATTACGTTTTCGTCTCAACTCGACGCATTCCCAAAATAAAAACCTGTTTTAATCCATCTAGTGGTGCAATTGTGCTTGTCACATTTGTCCAGACTACGATTCCATGGCTGGTTATGTTCAATACAATGGTGGGAATGAATATTACATGTTCAGTACGATTTACACATACATACAATGGATCGACAGCCACGATCTTGAGATACTATGTGATCCTGAAACATCGCTTGAAACTAGCGGCGGATCATGGAGAAAGATCCGGGAGGTCCAGGTCCTGCCGAAAATTTTCAACTTGTTAAGAAATTTTAAATTAGTTTTACTCACTGCATACTACCTCCGGGCCGGTATGATTTACGATTTTTGGAGTGATTGCATAACCTTTCTATATGAGAAAGGCAAAAATGTACCAAAGTCCAAAGAAGTCAATTTTTGTCAAACATCTCAATGTTTCATGCATTTTAAAGTCATTTGGCATCAAAAATACAAATTTGATTTTGAAAATTTTTCATTTCAGTTTATATGGGAATTTGCTGTGTGATTGCACTCTTCAACTCGTAACTCCGGAACCGGAAGTCCAATCAATAAAAAATTCAATAGCAGCCGATGGGAAGGTTGTACCTTTCATTTGAGACTAACTTTGTGTAAATCGGTCCTGCCATCTCTGAGAAACTGAGGTCACATTTTTTTCCACATACACACATACATACACACACAGACATTTTCCGATCTCGACGAACTCAGTCGATTGGCATATGACACTCGGTCCTCCGGGTCGGGATTAAATTGACGAATTTTAGAGTGAATGAGAAAGGCAAAAACCTGTTTTAATCCACCTAGAGGTGCAATTGTGCCTTTCTCATTTCTCCAAACTATGATTTAATAGCTGGTTCGTACAATATAACTTTATGGAAATGTCTTTCATTCTTATTACACTTGGTAAGTATATATAAGAGCACCTTTTTGCATTCATCGCGGTATCGGTTTGAATCGGAGTTTTCTATGTGATCGACCTCCACAACCCGTAACTCCGGTGCTGGAAGTCGGATGGAGATGGAATTTAAAATCAGTTTCTGGGGACGCAACACCGTTCATTTGAGACTAAGTTGAGCAAATCTAGCTATTTTCGAGAAACCAATATAACCGTTATTCTGACTTTGGATGCTTCCGGATCCGTCGATGGTGGCCAGTGTGGCCAAAGAGACTTTGAATGACTGTTGGGGACCTAGATCTACAAATTCAACAGTTGTGTTTACATTTTGGAAAAAAAATCACCTTTTTACATTCATCGCAGAATTCGTTAGAATCGGGATTTGCTGCGTGATCGTACGTATCACCCTGTAATTCAGGAACCAGAACTCGGATCCACACAAAATTCAACAGCAGCTGATGGACCTTTCATTTAAAATTAAGTTTGTCAAAATCGGTTCAGAAAATTCCGAGAAACCGATTTGGAAAAATCAACAAATTTTGTTTTGTAACCATACTCTTCAACTCGTAATTCGGAACAAGATGTCGGTTGAAAATGAAATTCAATAGCAACCTATGGGAATATTATACCTTTCATTTGAATCTTAGTTTGTAAAAATCGGTTCAGCCATCTCCGAGTAACCGATGTGGACATTTTGTTAACAAATCCGCACATACACACACATACATACACACATACACATACACACATACATACATACACACAGATATTTTGCGATCTCGGCGAACTGAGTCGAATGTTATATGAGACTCGGCCCTCCGGGCCTCGGTTAGAAAGTTGGTTTTTGGAGCAATTGCATAACCTTTCTATATAAGAAAGGCAAAAGAATAATATTTAATTAGCTTAATAAGCATGAGTTCAATGTTATCTTCATGTGATTATAATTTGCAAAGGTTGGTGGAATGCGTTTGAACGTGTAGGGAATGGGGGTTTAGTAGAGTGGGTGTGGAGGATGCGTCAGAAATCCTTCATCTTATTTCGGTATACGGGGTGGATGAAGGAAATCTGGGCGTGAGGGTGATCCAAGAAGAGGGGAGTGATGAAGGAGGGATGTGTAAGGGCAAGGGGGGAGGGGGGGAAGGGGCGGCTACGCAATACTCAACTGCATATTTTGCCTTCCATTTGAGACTTGGTTTGAGAAAATCGGTTCAGTCATCACCGATGAACCGATGTGACTTTAATTGTGGAATATGCCCGGAATTCCGGACTTCCGGAATCGTCGATAGTGGACAATATATTCAAAGAATGTTTGATTGGCAATCAGTGATCTAGATCTACGATTAGAAGTAATTTGGTGACCATTTCAATAGTTTTTAGCCTCTGAGGTATTACGATTGTACCGATTTATATGGGAAATTCCAGTGTATCCTTACTAACACCCCTGTAACTCCGGAAGCAAGAGTCAGAACCGAATGAAATTCAGCAGCAGTCAATGGCATTAATGTATCTTTCATTTGAAATTAAGTTCGTAAAAATCGGTAGAGAATTCGTTGTGGAATGGGTGTGATATTAGCTTAGGAACTTGGCGGGTTCCCCGAGGGCGTCATGAACCGTCATAGGTGGCCAATGTGGTCAAAGCTGCTTTGATTGATCATTAGTGATCCAGACCCGCAAACTAGAGTAATGTTACATCAATTTTAATATGTTTTACATCATTTGAACATTATGGTGGTACCAGTTTATATGGGAATTTGCTGTGTGACCGCACTCTTCAACCCGTAACTCCGGAACCGGAAGTCGGATCAACTAAAAATTCAATAGCAGCTTATGGGAGCGTTATACCTTTCAGATGAAACTGAGTTTGCGAAATACACCCACATACACACACATATACACACACAAACATACACACACAGACATTTGCCGATCTCGACGAACTGAATCGAATGGTGTATGATACTCGGCCCTCCGGGCCTCGGTTAAAAAGTCGATTTTTACAGTGATTGCATAGCCTTTCTTTATATGAGAAAGGCAAAACATTTTTGGCAAATGTTGAAAGTTATGCATTTTTTTGGTGAGCAGTTCTATGTTTCATAGACATTAAATCAATTTTAACTTCGCTTCCTATTAAATAAAGACCATTATAACAATACATTTCTACAAAAACGAGACCAATTTGAAAATAAATCTGAGGATTATGATTGATTACAGAACTCTGGAATTTTCTATTGGAATGTTTTCAGGCAGGAATTTGATATTGATGCAATTAGACAACTGTGAAATCAAAACCAATAGATCAGTTACATATCAGGACCCCATTCTGACAATTTATCAAAAGTCCTAATGATGTTAACAACAACAGGTTATCAATCCACGGATCAGATAATTGTTATTGTAATATTGAATTAAATCAGTCTGCATCAATAAATTTTCAACTTCAATCCAATATTTTTTTTGGGTGTTGTGGGGGGGGGGGGGTGTTGTACGGTGTTAAACCCCAAAACCTCTTGGCTACGCCGTTGCTTGGAGTTATTTTTTTCGCTTTTCATTTTCCGATATGTTTCAGATCGATCCGATGGTTATAAGTTAGAAAAATTGCAGTGAGAAGGTTCGCACAAATGAACATTTTTGTACTGATAAGGTATCAAGTTCCTTCCAGACAACTTGTAAGTGTTCGGTGATTATTTCTAGCGGTTGTAGATAGTAAAATGAAATACAAAAGTTGTTTTATCGAAATAATGTTTAGCTTATTTCAATGGATTATTACTATATTGAACAATAAATGGGCGACAAAGAGTAATCAACAAACAACAAGCCATAACTTTTAAAGTATTCAAAATAGATATTTGAAGTCTTCAGTAAAGTTATTCGCAAAAGTAAGAGCTACAAATTTGCTGAAGGCATCATTTCGATATAATCACTTCCAAGAAAATTTGTGAAAATATCTCACTCATAGGGGGATTAATCAGCAAAAGCATAATTCCAGAAGAAAGGCCATATTACCTCCATTAAATTCTCCGAAGATACTATTGACCTAAAATAAGCCGTTTTGGCGTTAATAATAAATTATATGTTTTTGGTCATATTTCTGGCAATGGGAAATGATAAAAATCTTTCGTCCGCATTTAATGTTAAATATCTCTTTTGATAATAGTCCGATTTCTACAATCTATAGCTTGTTCGAAAGGTATTCGTTAAAGCTGTCTAAAAACATATAAATTGTTAATCTATATTGTCAATTTCGGCAGATAATTTCAAAAAACTGCAAAAAACGCCATTTTTACGCATTCAAACATTCATATCTTGGAAACTAAACATCAGAATCAAAAACAAATTAATAGCGTTCATACTGTTTTTTAGTTCTTTCATTTAAAATTGGTTTGGATAAGATCGGTTCAGCCATTGCTGAGAAACACGAATGAGAATTTGTCCGTTACATACACACACACACACAGACACACACACACACACACACACAGACATTGTCCCAAATCGTCGAGCTAAGTCGATTGGTATATAAGACTCGGCCCTCCGGGCCTCGGAAAAAATCTTGAAAGTTTGAGCGAATTCTATACATTTCTTTTATAAGAAATGTAAAACCAGTCTTTGTACAGGAGGGCACAAATCCTTATTTCATACTATGTTGCGTTTCGGCTTCGCCTCTTCAGAAACCGACACTAACGTATTGTCGGAATAGATTAGCGCCGGCTTGACGCAAATCCCTTAAAACTAAAACACACTATGTGTTTCAATCAAACGACTGATCAAACGTGATGTCCCGTTCGAGCAGAAGTTCTGTTTATGCCGATGAGACACAAGTGAAGCCGAAACTTGTCTTGGCTTAGCAGGCCTATGCGAAAGCACTATGCTATATTTCACCCTAAGGAGGAAAATTTGGTAAAAACCAAAATTTCTCACTAGGGTGAAAATTTGTTGGTAAAAACCAGTCTTTGTACAGGAGGGCACAAATCCTTATTTCATACTATGTTGCGTTTCGGCTTCGCCTCTTCAGAACTTCGGCTTCGCCTCTTTTACCAACAAATTTTCACCCTAGTGAGAAATTTTGGTTTTTACCAAATTTTCCTCCTTAGGGTGAAATATAGCATAGTGCTTTCGCATAGGCCTGCTAAGCCAAGACAAGTTTCGGCTTCACTTGTGTCTCATCGGCATAAACAGAACTTCTGCTCGAACGGGACATCACGTTTGATCAGTCGTTTGATTGAAACACATAGTGTGTTTTAGTTTTAAGGGATTTGCGTCAAGCCGGCGCTAATCTATTCCGACAATACGTTAGTGTCGGTTTCTGAAGAGGCGAAGCCGAAACGCAACATAGTATGAAATAAGGATTTGTGCCCTCCTGTACAAAGACTGGTTTTTACCAACAAATTTTCACCCTAGTGAGAAATTTTGGTTTTTACCAAATTTTCCTCCTTAGGGTGAAATATAGCATAGTGAAATATTTTTATTTTTGGAATTCACTCCAAAGTAAAACTTTGTGTATCTCGTCAATGCAGGGGATATTTACTTCGGCCTGAAGAATTTCGAAAATATGCTTTTGAACATGGAATACGCGTCAAAGTAAAATGCTGGGGTATTGAGACTGAAATATACTGGCAATTGTCGGTTAATATTCAGTTTTATTGAAAAGACATTCAGCACGTTCCTTAAGGACCCTTGATGTAATTGAATCTCCATTTGATTGGTTATTTTCTGGCGTATTCATACATACCGCCAACTTACCCCGGGGCCGGGGTAAATTGGCGGGTTTTCCGCGTCACACATTTTTGTCTATAAAAACAAAGACAATGCAACAAACACTTTTATAACATTCAGGGATGTTGCCAACAGTCTGCCCTTTCATGCCACATGTTCTATTTTGCAAGATCTACATCAAAGCGGTAAAAAAATGGAAACTGAAAACACCACCAACTAGCCCCGGTCTCCCCTATACATTTTGTTTAAAGTGAGTCAGCGTCTACTTTCGTGGTAGTCGTGGGATACGTGCTTAGTAAAATAAGAATGTTAAAGACATTTCCACAATTTTATTGAACAAAACCAGCTAATGATTCATAGTTTGGATAAATGAGAAAGGCACAATTGCACCACTAGGTGGATTAAAACAGGTTTTTAATAAAAGGTTTAACCGATTTAGACACTACTAACTATTGTAAACGCCATTCGTAACCGAGCGCTCGTTCGTTATACACGCGCGTTGTTTGGTGTAACATTACCTTGAGTTAGGCGATATCGGTGAAGGTGTTTATCCCAGCAAGGGCTGGAGTATAAACATTATAAACAATAAATTGTGTCAGGCAGTGCAGTGTAGTGCGGTGCTAAACAGTTTTCTTACCTGAAAGACGGCTTTGTTTAGACGAGCTATACCAGCTCTCTACTGTGTGAAGGTCACGCGGGTGACAGATAAAACAAACGAAGGATCATTTCACCTACAAGCTCGTCAGGAACCAACTGGTGAAGTGTTTCGTTTTTACTTTTCTTATCGATTTTTTTATTATTATTATAGCTTTCGACTTTTTTTTTATTTTGACTTAAGTTAAATAGTGCGGTCGAGCGTGCTGCTCCCGCAACAAAATGGATCAAGGAGAAGGATCTCCCTCCAAAGATGAATCTTTTGGGGAAGAGGAACGCCTATTTGATTCGGAGATAGAAGATCCACCTTCCCCATTTCCCCCCAATGTCTCACAGCCCCCCGAGTCAAGGTTTACCAGGATGGATCCGCTGGTCCTTGGGTGGTATAGTTTCGGCCCAAAAATAAACAGCATGACTGTTGCGCGGGAGCTGACAAAACATCACTCGGCCTCAAACCGAGATTAAAAAGGTTCAGTCAGATAAACCGCGCGTAGTCGTTACTGACTTGAAACAGGTCAATGGTATCGTTAGCAATAGCCTCATTACGATGGAGTATCGCGT